>NW_027191101.1:0-17320 GCF_040958095.1 Procambarus clarkii
TGATAATTTAAAAGTATTTGTATGTACAAATCTTTTCTGTTTAAAAGGCTACAATATCAGTTACATATATAATTTGTGTTAATGTTTCTATACCCACAGGAAGGCATGTTTTTGCTTATATGTAAGGGGTACGGAGAAGGAATCCACAGACCATCAGTCCCCTTCCCCCCCCCCCCCCCCCCCCCCCCCCCCCCCCCCTCCCACCTACTACCACCACCACCACCACCACCACCACTACTCACCACCACCACCACTACTCACCACCAATCACCACCACCACCAATCACCACCAATCACCACCAATCACCACCACCACACCTAACCGAAAACCCCCTAACACATCAACCCTCCCCCCAATCAACAGGCGAAATAATAACCCTCAAATGCCTGCCTGCCTGCCAGCCAGCCAATACTAACGGTCTTCTCAGAAAGAAAATCTCTTTGTATCTGTATTACTTGATGAAATGTATGATTCTAATAATGAAAATAAATTTTGATGTCGGTTGTATGAGCATAATGACCAATATGCACATGATATGAATGAATTAAATAGTGTAGTTTTAAGTAATTAGGTTGTAGACACATTAAGCGGATATGATATTTGACGCGTCCAGAACTGGTGATTTTTGGTTTAGTTTTAAATGCACCACCACCATTGCTTCCCCAGAGCCTAATTAAGGACCGGTAAAAGGAGTCAATATGTATGTCATCTATAAAACCAAAGAATGAATAAAAACACACACACACACACACACCTACATAATAGTATTAGGAAGATTGTATGGCAAAAAAAAAAAGTACTCCCATTGGGTCGTTTGAACTCGCGACTTCCAAAACACCAGCCACACACCTTACCACCCAGCCACCATAGAGTTGGTATAATTGTGCAACTTTAGTTATAAAAGTAAAGTTCTTATTGTCTCAAATCTTATTGTCTGTTCTATGAAAAGGCATGATGTAAATTATGTATTTTTTGAATGATTGAATTGTAGGCACATTAAGCGGATTCGATATTTGATATATCCAGAAAAGGTGATTTCTGTTCAGTTTTAAAATGCATCACTGTTAACGCTAAAGGACTGGTAAAACGACTCGATGTTTGTCATTTTTAAAATAAACACTAAAACTAGGCCCTTAACATATATAATGTTTGAATATAAATTGAATGCATATAAATACAAAGTGGGAGTGGCTGGCTGGCTGGCTGGCTGGCTGGCTGGCTGGCTGGCTGGCTGCCTGCCTGCCTGCCTGCCTGCCTGCCTGCCTGCCTGCCTGCCTGCCTGCCTGCCTGCCTGCCTGCCTGGCTGGCTGGCTGGCCGGCCGCCCGCCCGCCCGCCCGCCCGCCCGCCCGCCCGCCCGCCCGCCCGCCTGCCCGCCCGCCTGCTTGCCTTGCCTTGCCTTGCCTTGCCTGTCCTGTCCTGTCCTGTTCTGTTATTGCCTTGCCTTGCCTTGCCTTGCCTTGCCTTGCCTTGCCCTGCCCTGCCCTGCCTTGGCTGCAGCTGGCTGGCTGGCCGTAAATCAACTCTTAACAACACCATACCACACCACACCATCACTCATCACCCATCACCCACCACCGGCCCCAGTCTCCCAGCCTCTCTTATATACCCGAGCAGGCCCTTTAAATTATTTGAATTGTTGCACTTCGGCCAATGGCAGGCACGATCGCTGCTGCTCAAACATATTCTGGTTCACAAGTATTAATATATATATATATATATATATATATATATATATATATATATATATATATATATATATATATATATATATATATATATATATATATATATTCATGAAACACATTAAAACCTTGATCATTTATTCATTCATTACGTCTAGTGAAGAATTGCTTTTGTTCATTTGTATGATTAAAAATTAATAGAATATGAATTCCTCGCTTAAAGTAAAATATAAAATATATATTGGATTTATATGATTGGTTAATATTCCAAGTGATGCTGAATATCCCCTATAATTTTGTTTTGTTTGTTTGTTTGTTATGTACACATTCCAAATGAAATCAATATAAATGTTATTATTAATGTTTGAAAGTTGATTGTCTACTTGAATCTCTCTATTAAAGTGTGTGTGGCTCCGGATGGAGCCTGGTTATGGTATTTGTCGTGGTGGGTGGCAGAAGTGCTTACTTCTTCTCTGTCTTCTTTGGCAAAAGAACTGCCTGAATGTTTGGAAGAACACCTCCCTGTGCAATGGTTACGCCAGACAGAAGTTTGTTGAGTTCTTCGTCGTTGCGGATGGCCAACTGCAAGTGACGTGGGATGATACGGGTCTTCTTGTTGTCACGTGCGGCGTTACCGGCGAGCTCCAGAACTTCGGCAGCGAGGTATTCCATGACGGCTGCCAGGTAGACAGGAGCGCCAGCACCGACGCGTTCGGCGTAGTTGCCCTTACGCAGCAGACGGTGAATTCTGCCCACGGGGAACTGAAGTCCGGCCCTGCTGGAGCGAGACTTTGACTTGCCCTTCACTTTGCCTCCCTTGCCGCGTCCTGACATTGCTGCTGCTGTTGTGGGTTTGTGGTGTTTTATGCCGCCCCGCAGATCGAGCTTCGTGTTATATACCCCGCTCAGGATCAAGGGAGCCCGCCACTGACCAATCAGCGCGCTCCGCCACGCGACCCGCTCTGAGCTGAGTCGCGAGCGGGATATAAAAGGAAAGCTCGCCTCGCGCAAAAGTTCATTATTGTATCGCAACGCCAGCCAGCACGAGCATCATCATGCCACCCAAGGCATCTGGAAAGGCTGCCAAGAAGGCCGGAAAGGCCCAGAAGGCCATTGCCAAGGGCGATAAGAAAAAGAAGCGCAGGAGGAAGGAGAGCTACAGCATCTACATCTACAAAGTGCTGAAGCAGGTCCACCCCGACACTGGTATCTCTTCCAAAGCCATGTCGATCATGAACTCGTTCGTGAACGACATCTTCGAGCGCATCGCCGCCGAGGCTTCTCGCCTGGCCCACTACAACAAGCGTTCCACCATTACCAGTCGGGAGATCCAGACGGCTGTAAGGCTCCTGTTGCCCGGAGAACTGGCCAAGCACGCCGTCTCTGAGGGCACTAAGGCCGTCACCAAGTACACCTCCTCCAAGTAAACGGCTTACTTACTGCCCTGTGGTGGTGGCTTGGCCTCAAACCAACAAACTCGGCTCCATTGGAGCCACACTTTAATTTCTAAAGAGATTGTGAGTGTTAGACACCAATACTATTATAACAAAAACCTCTGTCACTGAAAGCAAATAGCTATAAAATGAGAATATTTATGAAACTGTCTGTGTGTGTTTCTCTCTCTCAGTGTCTGTCTGTCTGTCTGTCTGTCTGTCTGTCTGTCTGTCTGCCTGCCTGCCTGCCTGTCTGTCTGTCTGTCTGTCTGTCTGTCTGTCTGTCTGTCTGTCTGTCTGTCTGTCTGTCTGTTTGTCTGTCTGTCTTGTCTATCTTGTCTGTGTGTCTCTCTCTCTCTCTCTCTCTCTCTCTCTCTCTCTCTCTCTCTCTCTCTCTCAACACATATAAGCACTCGGTATCTTTTTTCTAGAGATTAGAGATTCATTGTTATGTTCCACATTAGGATTACTATGCAGGCCACCCTCTTAGGTTTGAAAATGTCAAGAAAACGGTTAATTTAAAATGTCATCTCCTAACTTAACAGATTAAGCCAGAGGACCGAAAACAGAATAAAACAGGACTGGACAGTATATGTCACTTATACAAGCTGCTTTTATTTCTAGTACAGTATGACAATTTTTATTTTGGGGGGGGGGGGGGTGATCCTTGACAGTGCATAAGAGTGAAAAGCGACGGCGTTTTGTTTGTAAGAGAACAGGTTGTACTACAAATGACTTGATTTATTGATATCACATGTATGTATGACACCTAAATTATGCTAGGAATGTCTGAAATCTCCTTAGAAGGATATTTTGGCCCTGAGAAGGGCCGAGTTTGGTGTATACTAGGGTGGTCGATTTAGCTTATGCACGCTCTCCACGGATACGGCGAGCAAGCTGAATGTCCTTTGGCATGATGGTGACACGCTTGGCGTGGATGGCACAGAGGTTAGTGTCCTCGAAGAGACCGACCAGGTAAGCCTCGGATGCCTCCTGTAAAGCCATGACGGCAGACGACTGGAAGCGAAGATCGGTCTTGAAGTCCTGGGCAATCTCGCGCACCAGACGCTGGAAGGGAAGTTTCCTGATGAGCAACTCGGTGCTCTTCTGGTAACGACGGATCTCACGCAGGGCGACCGTTCCGGGCCTGTAACGGTGAGGCTTCTTCACACCCCCTGTGGCAGGAGCAGACTTGCGTGCTGCCTTGGTGGCCAGCTGCTTACGAGGAGCCTTGCCTCCCGTGGACTTGCGAGCAGTCTGCTTGGTGCGAGCCATGGTGAACAACTGTGGTTTGTGATGGCCGGCGCCGAAAAATTTTTGCTTATATACGCCGTCTCGAGGCGCTTGCTCGAGCGCCATTGGCTGCTCGACTCGCCTACGTCACCCCGTTGCCCCTCCCCTCCTTCCTCTGGCTGCAGCCAACAGGCGGCTCACCTCAATCACTATTATCGCTGATTTTGCTCTATTTTTTGGATTTGTGCAAAAGTCATTTCACAGGGACGTGAAACAGACGAGTAGGCAACTGCAGTTTTGAAAGCGTTGTGAGAAAGCCGTGTCTACTCGACCACAAGCGTAAAGTAAGGGCAGGCAGGAGTTGCAATGCTACTAGTACGTCCGCTTGATGGGATATAGTCGGGAAATCGTGCGGGCATTCGTCTAACTGCTTCTCACAGACCATGCTCCCCATGACAGCTACCCCTCTTCAGTCAAAAAGATCAAGTTCACCAAAACACAAAACAACTCTTCAAGTGAAAAGAACAAACTCACCTAAACAAAACAAAAAATTTCTGCATGCAAGACGAACAACCCCAATACACAAGAAAACCAACCCATCAATTAAAAAGAAATCAGATACCAAGAAACATGTAACCTCCCTCACCTTAGCCCACACGCCCAACACGTCAACTCACCTCACGCCCAACACGCTAGCCAACCTCACGCCCCTAACCCAATACCACACAGGTACAAAGCCCAAAATCCCACAAAATTTGCCCCAAAACGTGTCTTTCTCAGCCAAGAGGACTAACACCTCCCCAGACCACTCCCTCACCCCTACACCAAAACTTCCTAAATTCATACCAGACACCATGCAAAACGGACGCCATACATATCTCCTACCCAAATCTATAATTACCAAATCTGTCTACACAACGAATCAATCCACAAAGGAGAACCCCTCCGGTTCAAATGCCACAAACACTCCCCCAACAAGTCAATAAATATGAAAATCACACAATTTAACGTTAGAGCATATTACAACATCAGACACCTAATTGCTAACTTTGTGGAGAATGAAAGACCGGATGTGCTGCTACTAAACAGCACATGCGTGACGAACTCTCACAAAATTAGACATTTTGGCTTCACAACATACCAATCTCCTGATGAAGCTTACGAAGGGGTTGCTATTCTAATAAAGAACACCTATAAACATGACCTCCTCACTACCAACTGGCAACACAAACACTTCCTAGCAGTCCGCATTCACACTCAACACGGGCAGATGATCATTGGTACCACATACATTCGTCCAAACTTGGGTCTCCCCCTCCAGGACCTAAACACTCTCTTCAACCACACACACATACCAGTCTTCCTCCTAGCAGACCTAAATGCAAAACACCAAACATTCAACCATCGCCAACACAACATGCACGGTCAACAACTACACCAACTCCACCAAAACAAACACCTCACCTTCCTTGGCCCTGACTTCCAAACAACCTACACACACAATGGAACTGGGAGACCAGATCTAATCCTCACCAACAGAGCAGGCACTCACCTACAACACTACATCACACCCGGACCCCTCACTGGCTCAGATCACATACCCATATCACTCACACTCTCCAGCAACCCCATACTCATCCCAGCCACCCCACAATATGACTATCAAAATGCAGACTGGGAAGCCTTCAAACAACACCTAACTGCCAGCACACAGCCCTACAACTTCCAAGACAAACCACACACAGACATAGATTCCCAAGTCCTCACCATCCAGAATAACATCATACAAGCAGCTGATGCTACCATTCCAAAAACAACCCACAAAACTAGATACTCCTTTTTTCCTTCGATCAGAACAAAAAGGCTACTCTCCTGCTATCACAACAGATTCACCCACAACCTTCACAGATACAATCAAGTAAACACAGACCTCACTATACTCAGAAACCACATACTCAACAGCCTTGACCAAGACCATGCTAACAACTGGGAGAAACTCATACATAAAGCTGAAATACAAAGAAAAACAACTCCACAACAATTCTGGAACTTCATAAAGAGGATCAGAGGAAACTCCTCCTCTTCTGCCTTTACATACATCACTCACAACAATCAAAACTACACCGATCCCTCAGAAGTAATAGGCATATTCAAACAACACTGGCAGGACATCTTCAATCCCCACCCCCCACAACCAACAGCAATACAAAACATAAACAGAGTAGAAACATGGATACGACACAACCCTCATGCCATCACACACTACCCTACCATTGACCTCACGACACTAGACGACTTAGAAAGTGACCTCACAGAATCAATACTACCTGAAGAAGTTAAACTCATGCTCAAGAACACCAGACGTAAAGCCCCAGGAGCCTCTGGCATTGGCCAAGCTCTCCTCAAGCAACTTCCAGACCCCCTAATCTTTGCACTCACAGACGTCTACAACGCCTCACTAGCATCAGGATATTTCCCAAGCCCATTCAAAGAAGCCACAGCAATCCTCATTCCAAAACCCCAAAAATCCCCGACAGACCCTAAGAACTACAGACCGATCAGCTTACTAGAGACATTAGGAAAAGTATACGAAAAACTCATTAATCATAAACTCAGGAATCACCTAGAACACAAAAACATATTGACAGACAAACAATTTGGCTTCAGACAACACCGCTCAACACAAGACGCACTGAACATAATAACAAACTACCTCTCCATAAATAAACACCAAAGGGCCAAGACGGCCCTCATTGCAAAGGACGTCGAAAAAGCTTTTGACACCGTATGGCACGACGGCCTGCGTTACAAACTCTGCACTCTGTTTCAACTATCTGATAACATGCAGAGGCTACTTTGCAGCTTTCTAACAAATAGAAAGATGCAGATCAAGTTCCTCAGCAAGCTGTCGGGTTATTTCAACCTAAATGCAGGTGTCCCTCAGGGCTCAGTTCTTTCACCAACCTTATACATACTCTATATAAACGACATCCCTGACCCAGTATACTGGACATCAATGACCCTTTGCTACGCTGACGACGTAACCCAACTGATCACAGACTATACGATTAACGCCCTCACACGGAAAGCACAACAAGAAATAGACAAAGTCACCCTCTGGGAACACGACTGGCGAATAAAAACAAACCCCAACAAGTCAAAAATAACATACTTTTTCTACAACAAACGACGTAACCCTGACCCAGTAAAACTCTACTCTCAATCACCAGATGCAACACAGATCCCAAGAGTCAACAAAACCACAGTACTTGGACTCACACTAGACTTTAACCTTCGCTTTCACACACACATAACACCCAAGAAAGCTATAGCCTCAAACGCCCTATCAAAACTCTACCCACTTAAACATGCCTCCCAAGCCACCAAGCTCTACTTATACAAAACACTTATTCTCCCACTCCTAACATATGCACCGATCCCACTCACACTTGCAGCACCAACAAATAGGAAGAAACTCCAGCGTACCCAGAACAGGGCTCTGAGATGGGTGTTCGATACCCATTGGCAGGACTTCACCACCAGTGAGGCCCTGCATGAGAGGGCGAACATCCCACCTCTGAACATAACCTGGGATACTATGGGGAAGAAACAGATTGACAGAATTCTCACCTATCATGACAACTACGACACGTTCCTCAGAAACGTCCTAAGCAGACCCAGACATACGCACAACCTCTTTAACCTGATCGACGATCCACCTCCTGCTCCGTCCTTTACATAACCCCTCTCCTATAATATCACTACTCAAATCACCAAACTTCCAACTATAACCTCCTAACTCTTCTCCCCCCTCTTTAGGGGGGGACCAACTAGCTCCCGTTTTCTGGTGCCTTGGGTGGGCCGCGATGCTGATTAACAGATCAAAGACCACATCTGGTGTGAGCCTCCAGGGCACACCCAGCTGAGGGCTGCTGTCTCCGTGGGTGCTCAGAAAAGACGAAATGTTGTCACAGATCCGATTCCTTGCCTTCACTGCCTAGTCTGGTCATAACGATTTCAATGCCATGCAGCTGGGTCTAGCCCTGGCACTTTACCTCATACTGAAAACCCTTCCTCTCACCCCCACTAATTCTTCCCCTATCCCCACTTCCACGCTCACCCATTAGGGTATCTTGACCTATATTTAAATGAATGAATGAATGGCATTCGTCAATTCGATTCACACAACTTCAACACCATGACTGGACGCGGCAAGGGAGGCAAGGGACTCGGAAAGGGTGGCGCCAAGCGTCATCGTAAGGTGCTACGTGACAACATCCAGGGCATCACCAAGCCCGCTATTCGTCGCTTAGCTCGTCGTGGCGGCGTGAAGCGTATTTCGGGTCTCATCTACGAAGAGACCCGTGGCGTCCTGAAGGTGTTCCTCGAGAACGTCATCCGTGATGCTGTAACCTACACGGAACACGCCAAGAGGAAGACCGTCACTGCTATGGACGTGGTGTACGCTCTGAAGCGCCAGGGTCGTACCCTCTACGGATTCGGCGGATAAGAGCTTGGCTAATCCATCGATTCCACCCACCACCACCTCAAAACGGGACCTAATTAGGTCCCTATACTTTTTTACTGAAGGGCTTAATAGACGATAACATAAATTGTTTTGATATCAGCTAGCACATTGGGTCTTATGAAATCTATTTTTTATCCTCGCATGCTTAAAGGGACTCTGATTGGGGAGGGAGGGGGGGGGGGGAAGGTTTGTTACGTTATATACTAGCAGAGCAGGATCATTGGTGGGGGGTGAGGGGGAGAGAGAGAGAGAGAGAGAGAGAGATCTTTCCCAACTCTTCCTTTTTACATGAGTGAGCTACCCGTTTTATTCATTTTATCCTTCTCAGAGCTGTTTTGATAGTATCCAAATGATGGTAAATGAAAAGGGAGGACACGAATATCTACCCAGAATTCAGGACTGGCAATCGATATGCATGTTTGAGTGCGAATCTTTTTCTCTCTCAACTTAGGTATACGTTTATGTCGTACCTAAAAGCGAGAACCACACTATTGGGACAAGTATGCAAGGCCCAATTTTCCTAACAAGCACAGTTAATTTTGTTATTTTCGAACATTTCTTTCCAAATTGGTTTATCCAATTAACAGTATTATATTAAGATCATGAATTGCTGGGTTAGGTTAGGTTAGGTTAGGTTAGGTTAGGTTAGCTTAGGTTAGGTTAGGTTAGGTTAGCTTAGCTTAGCTTAGCTTGGGTTAGCTTAGGTTAGGTTAGGTTAGCTTAGCTTGGGTTAGCATAGGTTAGGTTAGGTTTGATTACATTTCTATGTTAGATTTAACTCAAATTCAAAACAATTGCAGTCATTCGGCTTGTTAGTCAACTTGCCTCTAATAGGGGCAATTTGTCTAACAAGACTATTTAGTTTTGTGTGCATATATATATATATATATATATATATATATATATATATATATATATATATATATATATATATATATATATATATATATATATATATATATATATATATATATATATATATATATATATATATATATATATATATATATATATATATATATATATATATATATATTATAGCTTCAAGACTCCGAACCAATATAGAAGCATCAAGAGGAAGTGCTTGTGTTATGGGCCAATAGGCCTTCTGCAGTTACTTCCATTCTTATGTTTTTATTCCCATTGGTTCGTGTTTTATCTTGTGTAAATGTCAATCACCTTACCCAAAACTTTGGTACCATATCACCTCACCCATGTGTATATATAAATATATATATATATATATATATATATATATATATATATATATATATATAATATACAGAGTAAATCTACCCCAAAAGTAATGATTTATTTGTCTACAAAACTAAACTCTTTTTGGAATCATATGAGGCCCCTCCACTGAGGGGGGAGGCCTGGATGTTTATTGTCATGTGTATTCATGCTGCTTGCATGTCATCGTTTATTTTGCCTTTGTTGTTTTCTTGACAGCTTTCTTTGCCTTGGGTGGTTTGGGAGATTTTGAAGCTCTCTTTATTTTGGGCTTTTTGTTCCCAACAACAAGCTGCTGCTGCTGCTTCTTTTTCAAGGCTGTAGGTGGTTTGTTGCTTGTGGCGGCTTTCTTGGGAGTTACCACGGCCTTCTTTGCTGCTGTAGATGGTTTCTTGGTTGTGGTGGCTTTCTTGGGAGTTAGAACGGCCCTCTTCTCTGCTACGGCCAGCTTGAATGATCCACTAGCTCCACTTCCCTTGGTCTGAACAAGAATGCCGTCAGCCACTGCTTTCTTGAGAAATCTTCGGATGTAAATGGCGATCTTGGCAGCCTCGACTTTGTTGTTGGCAACAACGTACTTCTTGATTGCTTGTAGAGACGAGCCCTTACGGTCTTTGAGTGCTGCGACCGCGGCTAGAACCATTTGACTAGTTTTCGGGTGAGCAACCTGGACGCGAGGTTTCCTGGTGGTGGCCACCACAGCAGCAGCCGCAGCCTTCTTGGTAGGCTTTGCTTCTACCATGATGATGATGAGATAACCAAGGTGATGAGAGACGCTCAGACAGTCACGGGGGAATGATGCTGCCGCCGCTTGAGCCGAACCTATTTATGTGCCGGCACGGTACAGAAGCTGCAACCTGGCAACTCGTCCACCAATCACAACGGTTGGTTTTACGGCTCCGAAACCTGGATCCCATATCTTCTCTAAAATAGAAGCATTTGTTCATGTTCTTTGTAAAAGTATCATAAAGCAGGACAGATGAGACAAATATCATAAAAACTGAAGAGCAGATGAGCACACACATGTATGTATTACAAAAGAAAATCCACAAATTCATTAGAAATTGGCAGGGCAGGCTGAGGAAGTAGGTAGATGTAAAATGTCTGTAAATGGCGAAAGAACATAAACCCAAGACTGAATAAACGATGTTAAATATCCATGCCAAGGAGACAAAAATATGTTAGGATACAATTACCATTAAGACACCACAAGAAGGTCCGTATCCTGCCGTGATGACTAAAAAGAGTTGGTTATTAGCCACAATGTGTAGGCAGTCTCATGCCAACGGCCATACCACGTTGAGAACACCGCTTCTCGTCCGATCAGCGAAGTTAAGCAACGTTGGGTTTGGTTAGTACTTGGATGGGTGACCGCCTGGGAACACCAAATGCTGTTGGCAATAATGTTTTTTGTTTTGTTTTGTTTTGTTTCGTTTGTTTTTGTTTGAATGGCTGGCTCCACGGGAAATTCACGGAGTTGTGTGGAATAAGGCCTGGTAAAATGAATTAATATGTATGTCATGTTTAAAACAAACTCGCTTAATATAGTGTGTGAGGCTTTATACAAAAACAAACAACCAAAACAAAACATGTTGTTTTATATATATATATATATATATATATATATATATATATATATATATATATATATATATATATATATATATATATATATATATATATATATATATATATATATATATATATATATATATATATATAGCTTAATCCGGGTTTGAACTCGCAACTCCAAGAATACGCATCACTTATATACACTTTACCACTGGACCACAGCTGCAGGACACAAGCTTGATGCTGAGGTATCAATTTAATGACGTAAATGCCATTTCCACAAATAAATGATAATTTAAAAGTATTTGTATGTACAAATCTTTTCTGTTTAAAAGGCTACAATATCAGTTACATATATAATTTGTGTTAATGTTTCTATACCCACAGGAAGGCATGTTTTTGCTTATATGTAAGGGGTACGGAGAAGGAATCCACAGACCATCAGTCTCCCCTTCCCCCCCCCCCCCCCCCCCTCCCACCTACTACCACCACCACCACCACCACCACCACTACTCACCACCACCACCACTACTCACCACCAATCACCACCACCACCAATCACCACCAATCACCACCAATCACCACCACCACACCTAACCGAAAACCCCCTAACACATCAACCCTCCCCCCAATCAACAGGCGAAATAATAACCCTCAAATGCCTGCCTGCCTGCCAGCCAGCCAATACTAACGGTCTTCTCAGAAAGAAAATCTCTTTGTATCTGTATTACTTGATGAAATGTATGATTCTAATAATGAAAATAAATTTTGATGTCGGTTGTATGAGCATAATGACCAATATGCACATGATATGAATGAATTAAATAGTGTAGTTTTAAGTAATTAGGTTGTAGACACATTAAGCGGATATGATATTTGACGCGTCCAGAACTGGTGATTTTTGGTTTAGTTTTAAATGCACCACCACCATTGCTTCCCCAGAGCCTAATTAAGGACCGGTAAAAGGAGTCAATATGTATGTCATCTATAAAACCAAAGAATGAATAAAAACACACACACACACACACACCTACATAATAGTATTAGGAAGATTGTATGGCAAAAAAAAAAAGTACTCCCATTGGGTCGTTTGAACTCGCGACTTCCAAAACACCAGCCACACACCTTACCACCCAGCCACCATAGAGTTGGTATAATTGTGCAACTTTAGTTATAAAAGTAAAGTTCTTATTGTCTCAAATCTTATTGTCTGTTCTATGAAAAGGCATGATGTAAATTATGTATTTTTTGAATGATTGAATTGTAGGCACATTAAGCGGATTCGATATTTGATATATCCAGAAAAGGTGATTTCTGTTCAGTTTTAAAATGCATCACTGTTAACGCTAAAGGACTGGTAAAACGACTCGATGTTTGTCATTTTTAAAATAAACACTAAAACTAGGCCCTTAACATATATAATGTTTGAATATAAATTGAATGCATATAAATACAAAGTGGGAGTGGCTGGCTGGCTGGCTGGCTGGCTGGCTGGCTGGCTGGCTGGCTGCCTGCCTGCCTGCCTGCCTGCCTGCCTGCCTGCCTGCCTGCCTGCCTGCCTGCCTGCCTGCCTGCCTGCCTGCCTGCCTGGCTGGCTGGCTGGCCGGCCGCCCGCCCGCCCGCCCGCCCGCCCGCCCGCCCGCCCGCCCGCCCGCCTGCCCGCCCGCCTGCTTGCCTTGCCTTGCCTTGCCTTGCCTGTCCTGTCCTGTCCTGTTCTGTTATTGCCTTGCCTTGCCTTGCCTTGCCTTGCCTTGCCTTGCCCTGCCCTGCCCTGCCTTGGCTGCAGCTGGCTGGCTGGCCGTAAATCAACTCTTAACAACACCATACCACACCACACCATCACTCATCACCCATCACCCACCACCGGCCCCAGTCTCCCAGCCTCTCTTATATACCCGAGCAGGCCCTTTAAATTATTTGAATTGTTGCACTTCGGCCAATGGCAGGCACGATCGCTGCTGCTCAAACATATTCTGGTTCACAAGTATTAATATATATATATATATATATATATATATATATATATATATATATATATATATATATATATATATATATATATATATATATATATATATATATATATATATTCATGAAACACATTAAAACCTTGATCATTTATTCATTCATTACGTCTAGTGAAGAATTGCTTTTGTTCATTTGTATGATTAAAAATTAATAGAATATGAATTCCTCGCTTAAAGTAAAATATAAAATATATATTGGATTTATATGATTGGTTAATATTCCAAGTGATGCTGAATATCCCCTATAATTTTGTTTTGTTTGTTTGTTTGTTATGTACACATTCCAAATGAAATCAATATAAATGTTATTATTAATGTTTGAAAGTTGATTGTCTACTTGAATCTCTCTATTAAAGTGTGTGTGGCTCCGGATGGAGCCTGGTTATGGTATTTGTCGTGGTGGGTGGCAGAAGTGCTTACTTCTTCTCTGTCTTCTTTGGCAAAAGAACTGCCTGAATGTTTGGAAGAACACCTCCCTGTGCAATGGTTACGCCAGACAGAAGTTTGTTGAGTTCTTCGTCGTTGCGGATGGCCAACTGCAAGTGACGTGGGATGATACGGGTCTTCTTGTTGTCACGTGCGGCGTTACCGGCGAGCTCCAGAACTTCGGCAGCGAGGTATTCCATGACGGCTGCCAGGTAGACAGGAGCGCCAGCACCGACGCGTTCGGCGTAGTTGCCCTTACGCAGCAGACGGTGAATTCTGCCCACGGGGAACTGAAGTCCGGCCCTGCTGGAGCGAGACTTTGACTTGCCCTTCACTTTGCCTCCCTTGCCGCGTCCTGACATTGCTGCTGCTGTTGTGGGTTTGTGGTGTTTTATGCCGCCCCGCAGATCGAGCTTCGTGTTATATACCCCGCTCAGGATCAAGGGAGCCCGCCACTGACCAATCAGCGCGCTCCGCCACGCGACCCGCTCTGAGCTGAGTCGCGAGCGGGATATAAAAGGAAAGCTCGCCTCGCGCAAAAGTTCATTATTGTATCGCAACGCCAGCCAGCACGAGCATCATCATGCCACCCAAGGCATCTGGAAAGGCTGCCAAGAAGGCCGGAAAGGCCCAGAAGGCCATTGCCAAGGGCGATAAGAAAAAGAAGCGCAGGAGGAAGGAGAGCTACAGCATCTACATCTACAAAGTGCTGAAGCAGGTCCACCCCGACACTGGTATCTCTTCCAAAGCCATGTCGATCATGAACTCGTTCGTGAACGACATCTTCGAGCGCATCGCCGCCGAGGCTTCTCGCCTGGCCCACTACAACAAGCGTTCCACCATTACCAGTCGGGAGATCCAGACGGCTGTAAGGCTCCTGTTGCCCGGAGAACTGGCCAAGCACGCCGTCTCTGAGGGCACTAAGGCCGTCACCAAGTACACCTCCTCCAAGTAAACGGCTTACTTACTGCCCTGTGGTGGTGGCTTGGCCTCAAACCAACAAACTCGGCTCCATTGGAGCCACACTTTAATTTCTAAAGAGATTGTGAGTGTTAGACACCAATACTATTATAACAAAAACCTCTGTCACTGAAAGCAAATAGCTATAAAATGAGAATATTTATGAAACTGTCTGTGTGTGTTTCTCTCTCTCAGTGTCTGTCTGTCTGTCTGTCTGTCTGTCTGTCTGTCTGTCTGCCTGCCTGCCTGCCTGTCTGTCTGTCTGTCTGTCTGTCTGTCTGTCTGTCTGTCTGTCTGTCTGTCTGTCTGTCTGTTTGTCTGTCTGTCTTGTCTATCTTGTCTGTGTGTCTCTCTCTCTCTCTCTCTCTCTCTCTCTCTCTCTCTCTCTCTCTCTCTCTCTCTCTCAACACATATAAGCACTCGGTATCTTTTTTCTAGAGATTAGAGATTCATTGTTATGTTCCACATTAGGATTACTATGCAGGCCACCCTCTTAGGTTTGAAAATGTCAAGAAAACGGTTAATTTAAAATGTCATCTCCTAACTTAACAGATTAAGCCAGAGGACCGAAAACAGAATAAAACAGGACTGGACAGTATATGTCACTTATACAAGCTGCTTTTATTTCTAGTACAGTATGACAATTTTTATTTTGGGGGGGGGGGGGGGGTGATCCTTGACAGTGCATAAGAGTGAAAAGCGACGGCGTTTTGTTTGTAAGAGAACAGGTTGTACTACAAATGACTTGATTTATTGATATCACATGTATGTATGACACCTAAATTATGCTAGGAATGTCTGAAATCTCCTTAGAAGGATATTTTGGCCCTGAGAAGGGCCGAGTTTGGTGTATACTAGGGTGGTCGATTTAGCTTATGCACGCTCTCCACGGATACGGCGAGCAAGCTGAATGTCCTTTGGCATGATGGTGACACGCTTGGCGTGGATGGCACAGAGGTTAGTGTCCTCGAAGAGACCGACCAGGTAAGCCTCGGATGCCTCCTGTAAAGCCATGACGGCAGACGACTGGAAGCGAAGATCGGTCTTGAAGTCCTGGGCAATCTCGCGCACCAGACGCTGGAAGGGAAGTTTCCTGATGAGCAACTCGGTGCTCTTCTGGTAACGACGGATCTCACGCAGGGCGACCGTTCCGGGCCTGTAACGGTGAGGCTTCTTCACACCCCCTGTGGCAGGAGCAGACTTGCGTGCTGCCTTGGTGGCCAGCTGCTTACGAGGAGCCTTGCCTCCCGTGGACTTGCGAGCAGTCTGCTTGGTGCGAGCCATGGTGAACAACTGTGGTTTGTGATGGCCGGCGCCGAAAAATTTTTGCTTATATACGCCGTCTCGAGGCGCTTGCTCGAGCGCCATTGGCTGCTCGACTCGCCTACGTCACCCCGTTGCCCCTCCCCTCCTTCCTCTGGCTGCAGCCAACAGGCGGCTCACCTCAATCACTATTATCGCTGATTTTGCTCTATTTTTTGGATTTGTGCAAAAGTCATTTCACAGGGACGTGAAACAGACGAGTAGGCAACTGCAGTTTTGAAAGCGTTGTGAGAAAGCCGTGTCTACTCGACCACAAGCGTAAAGTAAGGGCAGGCAGGAGTTGCAATGCTACTAGTACGTCCGCTTGATGGGATATAGTCGGGAAATCGTGCGGGCATTCGTCAATTCGATTCACACAACTTCAACACCATGACTGGACGCGGCAAGGGAGGCAAGGGACTCGGAAAGGGTGGCGCCAAGCGTCATCGTAAGGTGCTACGTGACAACATCCAGGGCATCACCAAGCCCGCTATTCGTCGCTTAGCTCGTCGTGGCGGCGTGAAGCGTA
The DNA here is from genome assembly GCF_040958095.1 of Procambarus clarkii. Taxonomy (NCBI): domain Eukaryota; kingdom Metazoa; phylum Arthropoda; class Malacostraca; order Decapoda; family Cambaridae; genus Procambarus; species Procambarus clarkii. The sequence continues at coordinate 16,928 of NW_027191101.1, forward strand.
TTTCGGGTCTCATCTACGAAGAGACCCGTGGCGTCCTGAAGGTGTTCCTCGAGAACGTCATCCGTGATGCTGTAACCTACACGGAACACGCCAAGAGGAAGACCGTCACTGCTATGGACGTGGTGTACGCTCTGAAGCGCCAGGGTCGTACCCTCTACGGATTCGGCGGATAAGAGCTTGGCTAATCCATCGATTCCACCCACCACCACCTCAAAACGGGACCTAATTAGGTCCCTATACTTTTTTACTGAAGGGCTTAATAGACGATAACATAAATTGTTTTGATATCAGCTAGCACATTGGGTCTTATGAAATCTATTTTTTATCCTCGCATGCTTAAAGGGACTCTGATTGGGGAGGGAGGGGGGGGGGGGAAGGTTTGTTACGTTATAT
>NW_027191102.1:0-17315 GCF_040958095.1 Procambarus clarkii
CTGCAGTTTTCAAAATGTCTGAAATGTCTGAAATTTGACTCCTGAGCGTGATTTCTGAACCGAATTCTGACTCTCTGCACCTATTTTCAGTTTCAAATTACGACTTTTTATACCGAAAATATGCCAATTACTGAAAACAGCGATGGGTCATATTTTGCCCAAACCCCCCTGCAGTTTTCAAAATGTCTGAAATTTCGGAAATTTGACTCCTGAGCGTGATTTTTGAGCCGAATTCTGACTCTTTGCACCTATTTTTAGTTTCAAATTACGAGTTTTTATACCGAAAATATGCCAATTACTGAAAACGGCGATGGGTCATATTTTGCTCAAACCCCCCTACAGTTTTCAAAATGACTGAAATTTCGAAAATTTGACACCTGAGCGTGATTTTTGAGGTGAATTCTGACTCTCTGCACTTATTTTCAGTTTCAAATTACGACTTTTTATACCGAAAATATGCCAATTACTGAAAACGGCGATGGGTCATATTTTGCCCAAACCCCCCAGCAGTTTTCAAAATGTCTGAAATGTCTGAAATTTGAATCCTGAGCGTGATTTCTGAGCCGAATTCTGACTCTCTGCACCTATTTTCAGTTTCAAATCTCGAATTTTTATGCCGAAAATATGCCAATTACTGAAAAGAGCGATGGGTAATATTTTGGCCAAACCCCCCTGCAGTTTTCAAAATGTCTGAAATTTCGGAAATTTGACTCCTGAGCGTGATTTTTGAGCCGAATTCTGACTCTCTGCACCTATTTTCAGTTTCAAATCTCGAATTTTTATGCCGAAAATATGCCAATTACTGAAAAGAGCGATGGGTCATATTTTGCCCAAACCCCCCCTGCAGTTTTCAAAATGTCTGAAATGTCGGAAATTTGACTCCTGAGTGTGATTTTTGAGCCGAATTCTGACTTTCTGCACTTATTTTTAGTTTCAAATTACGACTTTTTATACCGAAAATATGCCAATTACTGAAAACGGCGATGGGTCATATTTTGCCCAAACCCCCCTGCAGTTTTCAAAATGTCTGAAATTTCGGAAATTTGACTCCTGAGCGTGATTTTTGAGCCGAATTCTGACTCTTTGCACCTATTTTCAGTTTCAAATTACGACTTTTATACCGAAAATATGCCAATTACTGAAAACGGCGATTGGTCATATTTTGACCAAACCCCCCTGCAGTTTTCAAAATGTCTGAAATTTCGAAAATTTGACTCCTGATCGTGATTTTTTAGGTGAATTCTGACTCTCTGCACTTATTTTCAGTTTCAAATTACGACTTTTTATACCGAAAATATGCCAATTACTGAAAACGGCGATGGGTCATAGTTTGCCCAAACATCCCTGCAGTTTTCAAAATGTCTGAAATGTCGGAAATTTGATTCCTGAGCGTGATTTCTGAGCCGAATTCTGACTCTCTGCACCTATTTTCAGTTTCAAATTACGACTTTTTATACCGAAAATATGCCAATTACTGAAAACGGCGATGGGTCATATTTTGCCCAAACCCCCCTGCAGTTTTCAAAATGTCTGAAATTTCGGAAATTTGACTCCTGAGCGTGATTTTTGAGCCGAATTCTGACTCTTTGCACCTATTTTCAGTTTCAAATTACGAGTTTTTATACCGAAAATATACCAATTACTGAAAACGGCGATGGGTCATATTTTGCCCAAACCCCCCTGCAGTTTTCAAAATGTCTGAAATTTCGAAAATTTGACTCCTGAGCGTGATTTTTGAGGTGAATTCTGACTCTCTGCACTTATTTTCAGTTTCAAATTACGACTTTTTATACCGAAAATATGCCAATTACTGAAAACAACGATGGGTCATATTTTGCCCAAACCCCCCAGCAGTTTTCAAAATGTCTGAAATGTCTGAAATTTGAATCCTGAGCGTAATTTCTGAGCCGAATTCTGACTCTCTGCACCTATTTTCAGTTTCAAATTTCGAATTTTTATGCCGAAAATATGCCAATTACTGAAAAGAGCGATGGGTCATATTTTGGCCAAACCCCCCTGCAGTTTTCAAAATGTCTGAAATTTCGGAAATTTGACTCCTGAGCGTGGTTTTTGAGCCGAATTCTGACTCTCTGCACCTATTTTCAGTTTCAAATTGCGACTTTTTATACCGAAAATATGCCAATTACTGAAAACGGGGATGGGTCATATTTTGCCCAAACCCCCCCTGCAGTTTTCAAAATGTCTGAAATGTCGGAAATTTGACTCCTGAGTGTGATTTTTGAGCCGAATTCTGACTCTCTGCACCTATTTTCAGTTTCAAATTACGAATTTTTATACCGAAAATATGCCAATTACTGAAAACGGCGATGGGTCATATTTTGCCCAAACCCCCCTGCAGTTTTCAAAATGTCAGAAATTTCGGAAATTTGACTCCTGAGCGTGATTTTTGAGCCGAATTGTGACTCTTTGCACCTATTTTCAGTTTCAAATTACGAGTTTTTATACCGAAAATATACCAATTACTGAAAACAGCGATGGGTCATATTTTGCCCAAACCCCCCTGCAGTTTTCAAAATGTCTGAAATGTCGGAAATTTGACTCCTGAGTGTGATTTTTGAGCCGAATTCTGACTCTCTGCACTTATTTTCAGTTTCAAATTATGACTTTTTATACCGAAAATATGCCAATTACTGAAAACGGCAAATGGGTCATATTTTGCCCAAACCCCCTTGCAGTTTTCAAAAAGTCTGAAATTTCGGAAATTTGACTCCTGAGCGTGATTTTTGAGCCGAATTATGACTCTCTGCACCTATTTTCAGTTTCAAATTACGACTTTTTATACCGAAAATATGCCAATTACTGAAAACGGCGATGGGTCATAGTTTGCCCAAACATCCCTGCAGTTTTCAAAATGTCTGAAATGTCGGAAATTTGATTCCTGAGCGTGATTTTTGAGCCGAATTCTGACTCTCTGCACCTATTTTCAGTTTCAAATCTCGAATTTTTATGCCGAAAATATGCCAATTACTGAAAAGAGCGATGGGTAATATTTTGGCCAAACCCCCCTGCAGTTTTCAAAATGTCTGAAATTTCGGAAATTTGACTCCTGAGCGTGATTTTTGAGCCGAATTCTGACTCTCTGCACCTATTTTCAGTTTCAAATCTCGAATTTTTATGCCGAAAATATGCCAATTACTGAAAAGAGCGATGGGTCATATTTTGCCCAAACCCCCCCTGCAGTTTTCAAAATGTCTGAAATGTCGGAAATTTGACTCCTGAGTGTGATTTTTGAGCCGAATTCTGACTTTCTGCACTTATTTTTAGTTTCAAATTACGACTTTTTATACCGAAAATATGCCAATTACTGAAAACGGCGATGGGTCATATTTTGCCCAAACCCCCCTGCAGTTTTCAAAATGTCTGAAATTTCGGAAATTTGACTCCTGAGCGTGATTTTTGAGCCGAATTCTGACTCTTTGCACCTATTTTCAGTTTCAAATTACGACTTTTATACCGAAAATATGCCAATTACTGAAAACGGCGATTGGTCATATTTTGACCAAACCCCCCTGCAGTTTTCAAAATGTCTGAAATTTCGAAAATTTGACTCCTGATCGTGATTTTTTAGGTGAATTCTGACTCTCTGCACTTATTTTCAGTTTCAAATTACGACTTTTTATACCGAAAATATGCCAATTACTGAAAACGGCGATGGGTCATAGTTTGCCCAAACATCCCTGCAGTTTTCAAAATGTCTGAAATGTCGGAAATTTGATTCCTGAGCGTGATTTCTGAGCCGAATTCTGACTCTCTGCACCTATTTTCAGTTTCAAATTACGACTTTTTATACCGAAAATATGCCAATTACTGAAAACGGCGATGGGTCATATTTTGCCCAAACCCCCCTGCAGTTTTCAAAATGTCTGAAATTTCGGAAATTTGACTCCTGAGCGTGATTTTTGAGCCGAATTCTGACTCTTTGCACCTATTTTCAGTTTCAAATTACGAGTTTTTATACCGAAAATATACCAATTACTGAAAACGGCGATGGGTCATATTTTGCCCAAACCCCCCTGCAGTTTTCAAAATGTCTGAAATTTCGAAAATTTGACTCCTGAGCGTGATTTTTGAGGTGAATTCTGACTCTCTGCACTTATTTTCAGTTTCAAATTACGACTTTTTATACCGAAAATATGCCAATTACTGAAAACGGCGATGGGTCATATTTTGCCCAAACCCCCCAGCAGTTTTCAAAATGTCTGAAATGTCTGAAATTTGAATCCTGAGCGTAATTTCTGAGCCGAATTCTGACTCTCTGCACCTATTTTCAGTTTCAAATTTCGAATTTTTATGCCGAAAATATGCCAATTACTGAAAAGAGCGATGGGTCATATTTTGGCCAAACCCCCCTGCAGTTTTCAAAATGTCTGAAATTTCGGAAATTTGACTCCTGAGCGTGGTTTTTGAGCCGAATTCTGACTCTCTGCACCTATTTTCAGTTTCAAATTGCGACTTTTTATACCGAAAATATGCCAATTACTGAAAACGGCAATTGGTCATATTTTGCCCAAACCCCCTTGCAGTTTTCAAAAAGTCTGAAATTTCGGAAATTTGACTCCTGGGCGTGATTTTTGAGCCGAATTCTGACTCTCTGCACCTATTTTCAGTTTCAAATTACGAATTTTTATACCGAAAATATGCCAATTACTGAAAACGGCGATGGGTCATATTTTGCCCAAACCCCCCTGCAGTTTTCAAAATGTCAGAAATTTCGGAAATTTGACTCCTGAGCGTGATTTTTGAGCCGAATTGTGACTCTTTGCACCTATTTTCAGTTTCAAATTACGAGTTTTTATACCGAAAATATACCAATTACTGAAAACAGCGATGGGTCATATTTTGCCCAAACCCCCCTGCAGTTTTCAAAATGTCTGAAATGTCGGAAATTTGACTCCTGAGTGTGATTTTTGAGCCGAATTCTGACTCTCTGCACTTATTTTCAGTTTCAAATTATGACTTTTTATACCGAAAATATGCCAATTACTGAAAACGGCAAATGGGTCATATTTTGCCCAAACCCCCTTGCAGTTTTCAAAAAGTCTGAAATTTCGGAAATTTGACTCCTGAGCGTGATTTTTGAGCCGAATTATGACTCTCTGCACCTATTTTCAGTTTCAAATTACGACTTTTTATACCGAAAATATGCCAATTACTGAAAACGGCGATGGGTCATAGTTTGCCCAAACATCCCTGCAGTTTTCAAAATGTCTGAAATGTCGGAAATTTGATTCCTGAGCGTGATTTCTGAGCCGAATTCTGACTCTCTGCACCTATTTTCAGTTTCAAATTACGACTTTTTATACCGAAAATATGCCAATTACTGAAAACGGCGATGGGTCATATTTTGCCCAAACCCCCCTGCAGTTTTCAAAATGTCTGAAATTTCGGAAATTTGACTCCTGAGCGTGATTTTTGAGCCGAATTCTGACTCTTTGCACCTATTTTCAGTTTCAAATTACGAGTTTTTATACCGAAAATATACCAATTACTGAAAACGGCGATGGGTCATATTTTGCCCAAACCCCCCTGCAGTTTTCAAAATGTCTGAAATTTCGAAAATTTGACTCCTGAGCGTGATTTTTGAGGTGAATTCTGACTCTCTGCACTTATTTTCAGTTTCAAATTACGACTTTTTATACCGAAAATATGCCAATTACTGAAAACGGCGATGGGTCATATTTTGCCCAAACCCCCCAGCAGTTTTCAAAATGTCTGAAATGTCTGAAATTTGAATCCTGAGCGTAATTTCTGAGCCGAATTCTGACTCTCTGCACCTATTTTCAGTTTCAAATTTCGAATTTTTATGCCGAAAATATGCCAATTACTGAAAAGAGCGATGGGTCATATTTTGGCCAAACCCCCCTGCAGTTTTCAAAATGTCTGAAATTTCGGAAATTTGACTCCTGAGCGTGATTTTTGAGCCGAATTGTGACTCTTTGCACCTATTTTCAGTTTCAAATTACGAGTTTTTATACCGAAAATATACCAATTACTGAAAACAGCGATGGGTCATATTTTGCCCAAACCCCCCTGCAGTTTTCAAAATGTCTGAAATGTCGGAAATTTGACTCCTGAGTGTGATTTTTGAGCCGAATTCTGACTCTCTGCACTTATTTTCAGTTTCAAATTATGACTTTTTATACCGAAAATATGCCAATTACTGAAAACGGCAAATGGGTCATATTTTGCCCAAACCCCCTTGCAGTTTTCAAAAAGTCTGAAATTTCGGAAATTTGACTCCTGAGCGTGATTTTTGAGCCGAATTATGACTCTCTGCACCTATTTTCAGTTTCAAATTACGACTTTTTATACCGAAAATATGCCAATTACTGAAAACGGCGATGGGTCATAGTTTGCCCAAACATCCCTGCAGTTTTCAAAATGTCTGAAATGTCGGAAATTTGATTCCTGAGCGTGATTTCTGAGCCGAATTCTGACTCTCTGCACCTATTTTCAGTTTCAAATTACGACTTTTTATACCGAAAATATGCCAATTACTGAAAACGGCGATGGGTCATATTTTGCCCAAACCCCCCTGCAGTTTTCAAAATGTCTGAAATTTCGGAAATTTGACTCCTGAGCGTGATTTTTGAGCCGAATTCTGACTCTTTGCACCTATTTTCAGTTTCAAATTACGAGTTTTTATACCGAAAATATACCAATTACTGAAAACGGCGATTGGTCATATTTTGCCCAAACCCCCCTGCAGTTTTCAAAATGTCTGAAATTTCGAAAATTTGACTCCTGAGCGTGATTTTTGAGGTGAATTCTGACTCTCTGCACTTATTTTCAGTTTCAAATTACGACTTTTTATACCGAAAATATGCCAATTACTGAAAACGGCGATGGGTCATATTTTGCCCAAACCCCCCAGCAGTTTTCAAAATGTCTGAAATGTCTGAAATTTGAATCCTGAGCGTAATTTCTGAGCCGAATTCTGACTCTCTGCACCTATTTTCAGTTTCAAATTTCGAATTTTTATGCCGAAAATATGCCAATTACTGAAAAGAGCGATGGGTCATATTTTGCCCAAACCCCCCTGCAGTTTTCAAAATGTCAGAAATTTCGGAAATTTGACTCCTGAGCGTGATTTTTGAGCCGAATTCTGACTCTTTGCACCTATTTTCAGTTTCAAATTACGACTTTTTATACCGAAAATATGCCAATTACTGAAAACGGCGATGGGTCATATTTTGCCCAAACCCCCCTGCAGTTTTCAAAATGTCTGAAATTTCGAAAATTTGACTCCTGAGCGTGATTTTTGAGGTGAATTCTGACTCTCTGCACTTATTTTCAGTTTCAAATTACGACTTTTTATACCGAAAATATGCCAATTACTGAAAACGGCGATGGGTCATATTTTGCCCAAACCCCCCTGCAGTTTTCAAAATGTCTGAAATGTCGGAAATTTGACACCTGAGTGTGATTTTTGAGCCGAATTCTGACTCTCTGCACTTATTTTCAGTTTCAAATTACGACTTTTTATACCGAAAATATGCCAATTACTGAAAACGGCGATGGGTCATATTTTGCCCAAACCCCTCTGCAGTTTTCAAAATGTCTGAAATTTCGGAAATTTGACTCCTGAGCGTGATTTTTGAGCCGAATTCTGACTCTTTGCACCTATTTTTAGTTTCAAATTACGAGTTTTTATACCGAAAATATGCCAATTACTGAAAACGGCGATGGGTCATATTTTGCTCAAACCCCCCTACAGTTTTCAAAATGACTGAAATTTCGAAAATTTGACACCTGAGCGTGATTTTTGAGGTGAATTCTGACTCTCTGCACTTATTTTCAGTTTCAAATTACGACTTTTTATACCGAAAATATGCCAATTACTGAAAACGGCGATGGGTCATATTTTGCCCAAACCCCCCAGCAGTTTTCAAAATGTCTGAAATGTCTGAAATTTGAATCCTGAGCGTGATTTCTGAGCCGAATTCTGACTCTCTGCACCTATTTTCAGTTTCAAATTACGACTTTTTATACCGAAAATATGCCAATTACTGAAAACGGCGATGGGTCATATTTTGCCCAAACCCCCCTGCAGTTTTCAAAATGTCTGAAATTTCGGAAATTTGACTCCTGAGCGTGATTTTTGAGCCGAATTCTGACTCTTTGCACCTATTTTCAGTTTCAAATTACGAGTTTTTATACCGAAAATATACCAATTACTGAAAACGCCGATTGGTCATATTTTGCCCAAACCCCCCTGCAGTTTTCAAAATGTCTGAAATTTCGAAAATTTGACTCCTGAGCGTGATTTTTGAGGTGAATTCTGACTCTCTGCACTTATTTTCAGTTTCAAATTACGACTTTTTATACCGAAAATATGCCAATTACTGAAAACGGCGATGGGTCATATTTTGCCCAAACCCCCCAGCAGTTTTCAAAATGTCTGAAATGTCTGAAATTTGAATCCTGAGCGTGATTTCTGAGCCGAATTCTGACTCTCTGCCCCTATTTTCAGTTTCAAATCTCGAATTTTTATGCCGAAAATATGCCAATTACTGAAAAGAGCGATGGGTAATATTTTGGCCAAACCCCCCTGCAGTTTTCAAAATGTCTGAAATTTCGGAAATTTGACTCCTGAGCGTGATTTTTGAGCCGAATTCTGACTCTCTGCACCTATTTTCAGTTTCAAATTACGACTTTTTATACCGAAAATATGCCAATTACTGAAAACGGGGATGGGTCATATTTTGCCCAAACCCCCCCTGCAGTTTTCAAAATGTCTGAAATGTCGGAAATTTGACTCCTGAGTGTGATTTTTGAGCCGAATTCTGACTTTCTGCACTTATTTTTAGTTTCAAATTACGACTTTTTATACCGAAAATATGCCAATTACTGAAAACGGCATTGGGTCATATTTTGCCCAAACCTCCTTGCAGTTTTCAAAAAGTCTGAAATTTCGGAAATTTGACTCCTGGGCGTGATTTTTGAGGTGAATTCTGACTCTCTGCACTTATTTTCAGTTTCAAATTACGAATTTTTATACCGAAAATATGCCAATTACTGAAAACGGCGATGGGTTATATTTTGCCCAAACCCCCCTGCAGTTTTCAAAATGTCTGAAATGTCTGAAATTTGACTCCTGAGCGTGATTTCTGAACCGAATTCTGACTCTCTGCACCTATTTTCAGTTTCAAATTACGACTTTTTATACCGAAAATATGCCAATTACTGAAAACAGCGATGGGTCATATTTTGCCCAAACCCCCCTGCAGTTTTCAAAATGTCTGAAATTTCGGAAATTTGACTCCTGAGCGTGATTTTTGAGCCGAATTCTGACTCTTTGCACCTATTTTTAGTTTCAAATTACGAGTTTTTATACCGAAAATATGCCAATTACTGAAAACGGCGATGGGTCATATTTTGCTCAAACCCCCCTACAGTTTTCAAAATGACTGAAATTTCGAAAATTTGACACCTGAGCGTGATTTTTGAGGTGAATTCTGACTCTCTGCACTTATTTTCAGTTTCAAATTACGACTTTTTATACCGAAAATATGCCAATTACTGAAAACGGCGATGGGTCATATTTTGCCCAAACCCCCCAGCAGTTTTCAAAATGTCTGAAATGTCTGAAATTTGAATCCTGAGCGTGATTTCTGAGCCGAATTCTGACTCTCTGCACCTATTTTCAGTTTCAAATCTCGAATTTTTATGCCGAAAATATGCCAATTACTGAAAAGAGCGATGGGTAATATTTTGGCCAAACCCCCCTGCAGTTTTCAAAATGTCTGAAATTTCGGAAATTTGACTCCTGAGCGTGATTTTTGAGCCGAATTCTGACTCTCTGCACCTATTTTCAGTTTCAAATTACGACTTTTTATACCGAAAATATGCCAATTACTGAAAACGGGGATGGGTCATATTTTGCCCAAACCCCCCCTGCAGTTTTCAAAATGTCTGAAATGTCGGAAATTTGACTCCTGAGTGTGATTTTTGAGCCGAATTCTGACTTTCTGCACTTATTTTTAGTTTCAAATTACGACTTTTTATACCGAAAATATGCCAATTACTGAAAACGGCGATGGGTCATATTTTGCCCAAACCCCCCTGCAGTTTTCAAAATGTCTGAAATTTCGGAAATTTGACTCCTGAGCGTGATTTTTGAGCCGAATTCTGACTCTTTGCACCTATTTTCAGTTTCAAATTACGACTTTTATACCGAAAATATGCCAATTACTGAAAACGGCGATTGGTCATATTTTGACCAAACCCCCCTGCAGTTTTCAAAATGTCTGAAATTTCGAAAATTTGACTCCTGATCGTGATTTTTTAGGTGAATTCTGACTCTCTGCACTTATTTTCAGTTTCAAATTACGACTTTTTATACCGAAAATATGCCAATTACTGAAAACGGCGATGGGTCATAGTTTGCCCAAACATCCCTGCAGTTTTCAAAATGTCTGAAATGTCGGAAATTTGATTCCTGAGCGTGATTTCTGAGCCGAATTCTGACTCTCTGCACCTATTTTCAGTTTCAAATTACGACTTTTTATACCGAAAATATGCCAATTACTGAAAACGGCGATGGGTCATATTTTGCCCAAACCCCCCTGCAGTTTTCAAAATGTCTGAAATTTCGGAAATTTGACTCCTGAGCGTGATTTTTGAGCCGAATTCTGACTCTTTGCACCTATTTTCAGTTTCAAATTACGAGTTTTTATACCGAAAATATACCAATTACTGAAAACGGCGATGGGTCATATTTTGCCCAAACCCCCCTGCAGTTTTCAAAATGTCTGAAATGTCGGAAATTTGACTCCTGAGTGTGATTTTTGAGCCGAATTCTGACTCTCTGCACTTATTTTCAGTTTCAAATTACGACTTTTTATACCGAAAATATGCCAATTACTGAAAACGGCGATGGGTCATATTTTGCCCAAACCCCTCTGCAGTTTTCAAAATGTCTGAAATTTCGGAAATTTGACTCCTGAGCGTGATTTTTGAGCCGAATTCTGACTCTTTGCATCTATTTTTAGTTTCAAATTACGAGTTTTTATACCGAAAATATGCCAATTACTGAAAACGGCGATGGGTCATATTTTGCTCAAACCCCCCTACAGTTTTCAAAATGACTGAAATTTCGAAAATTTGACACCTGAGCGTGATTTTTGAGGTGAATTCTGACTCTCTGCACTTATTTTCAGTTTCAAATTACGACTTTTTATACCGAAAATATGCCAATTACTGAAAACGGCGATGGGTCATATTTTGCCCAAACCCCCCAGCAGTTTTCAAAATGTCTGAAATGTCTGAAATTTGAATCCTGAGCGTGATTTCTGAGCCGAATTCTGACTCTCTGCACCTATTTTCAGGGTCAAATCTCGAATTTTTATGCCGAAAATATGCCAATTACTGAAAAGAGCGATGGGTAATATTTTGGCCAAACCCCCCTGCAGTTTTCAAAATGTCTGAAATGTCGGAAATTTGACTCCTGAGTGTGATTTTTGAGCCGAATTCTGACTTTCTGCACTTATTTTTAGTTTCAAATTACGACTTTTTATACCGAAAATATGCCAATTACTGAAAACAGCGATGGGTCATATTTTGCCCAACCCCCCTGCAGTTTTCAAAATGTCTGAAATTTCGGAAATTTGACTCCTGAGCATGATTTTTGAGCCGAATTCTGAGTCTCTGCACCTATTTTCAGTTTCAAATTACGACTTTTTATACCGAAAATATGCCAATTACTGAAAACGGCGATGGGTCATATTTTGCCCAAACCCCCCTGCAGTTTTCAAAATGTCTGAAATTTCGGAAATTTGACTCCTGAGCGTGATTTTTGAGTTGAATTCTGACTCTCTGCACTTATTTTCAGTTTCAAATTACGACTTTTTATACCGAAAATATGCCAATTACTGAAAACGCCGATGGGTCATAGTTTGCCCAAACATCCCTGCAGTTTTCAAAATGTCTAAAATGTCGCAAATTTGACTCCTGAGCGTGATTTCTGAGCCGAATTCTGACTCTCTGCACCTATTTTCAGTTTCAAATTTCGAATTTTTATACCGAAAATATGCCAATTACTGAAAAGAGCGATGGGTCATATTTTGGCAAAACCCCCCTGCAGTGGTCAAAATGTCTGAAATTTCGGAAATTTGACTCCTGAGCGTGATTTTTGAGCCGAATTCTGACTCTCTGCACCTATTTTCAGTTTCAAATTACGACTTTTTATACCGAAAATATGCCAATTACTGAAAACGGCGATGGGTCATATTTTGCCCAAACCCCCCTGCAGTTATCAAAATGTCTGAAATTTCGGAAATTTGACTCCTGAGCGTGATTTTTGAGCCGAATTCTGACTCTTTGCACCTATTTTCAGTTTAAAATTACGAGTTTTTATACAGAAAATATGCCAATTACAGAAAACGGTGATGGGTCATATTTTGCTCAAACCCCCCTGCAGTTTTCAAAATGTCTGAAATTTCGAAAATTTGACTCCTGAGCGTGATTTTTGAGGTGAATTCTGACTCTCTGCACTTATTTTCAGTTTCAAATTACGACTTTTTATACCGAAAATATGCCAATTACTGAAAACGGCGATGGGTCATATTTTGCCCAAACCCCCCATGCAGTTTTCAAAATGTCTGAAATGTCGGAAATTTGACTCCTGAGTGTGATTTTTGAGCCGAATTCTGACTTTCTGCACTTATTTTTAGTTTCAAATTACGACTTTTTATACCGAAAATATGCCAATTACTGAAAACGGCAATTGGTCATATTTTGCCCAAACCCCCTTGCAGTTTTCAAAAAGTCTGAAATTTCGGAAATTTGACTCCTGGGCGTGATTTTTGAGCCGAATTCTGACTCCCTGCACCTATTTTCAGTTTCAAATTACGAATTTTTATACCAAAAATATGCCAATTACTGAAAACGGCGATGGGTCATATTTTGCCCAAACCCCCCTGCAGTTTTCAAAATGTCAGAAATTTCGGAAATTTGACTCCTGAGCGTGATTTTTGAGCCGAATTCTGACTCTTTGCACCTATTTTCAGTTTCAAATTACGACTTTTTATACCGAAAATATGCCAATTACTGAAAACGGCGATGGGTCATATTTTGCCCAAACCCCCCTGCATTTTTCAAAATGTCTGAAATGTCGGAAATTTGACTCCTGAGTGTGATTTTTGAGCCGAATTCTGACTCTCTGCACTTATTTTCAGTTTCAAATTACGACTTTTTATACCGAAAATATGCCAATTACTGAAAACGGCGATGGGTCATATTTTGCCCAAACCCCCCTGCAGTTTTGAAAATGTCTGAAATGTCGGAAATTTGACTCCTGAGTGTGATTTTTGAGCCGAATTCTGACTCTCTGCACTTATTTTCAGTTTCAAATTACGACTTTTTATACCGAAAATATGCCAATTACTGAAAACGGCGATGGGTCATATTTTGCCCAAACCCCCCTGCAGTTTTCAAAATGTCTGAAATGTCGGAAATTTGACTCCTGAGTGTGATTTTTGAGCCGAATTCTGACTCTCTGCACTTATTTTCAGTTTCAAATTACGACTTTTTATACCGAAAATATGCCAATTACTGAAAACGGCGATGGGTCATATTTTGCCCAAACCCCCCTGCAGTTTTCAAAATGTCTGAAATGTCTGAAATTTGACTCCTGAGCGTGATTTTTGAGGTGAATTCTGACTCTCTGCACTTATTTTCAGTTTCAAATTACGACTTTTTATACCGAAAATATGCCAATTACTGAAAACGGCGATGGGTCATATTTTGCCCAAACCCCCCTGCAGTTTTGAAAATGTCTGAAATGTCGGAAATTTGACTCCTGAGTGTGATTTTTGAGCCGAATTCTGACTCTCTGCACTTATTTTCAGTTTCAAATTACGACTTTTTATACCGAAAATATGCCAATTACTGAAAACGGCGATGGGTCATATTTTGCCCAAACCCCCCTGCAGTTTTCAAAATGTCGGAAATTTCGGAACTTTGACTCCTGAGCGTGATTTTTGAGCCGAATTCTGACTCTCTGCACCTATTTTCAGTTTCAAATTACGACTTTTTATACCGAAAATATGCCAATTACTGAAAACGGCGATGGGTCATACTTTGCCCAAACCCCCCTGCAGTTTTCAAAATGTCTGAAATTTCGAAAATTTGATTCCTGAGCGTGATTTTTGAGGTGAATTCTGAGTCTCTGCACTTTATTTCAGTTTCAAATTGCGACTTTTTATACCGAAAATATGCCAATTACTGAAAACGGCGATGGGTCATATTTTGCCCAAACCCCACTGCAGTTTTCAAAATGTCTGAAATTTCGGAAATTTGACTCCTGAGCGTGATTTTTGAGCCGAATTCTGACTCTCTGCACCTATTTTCAGTTTCAAATTACGACTTTTTATACCGAAAATATGCCAATTACTGAAAACGGCGATGGGTCATATTTTGCCCAAACCCCCCTGCAGTTTTCAAAATGTCTGAAATTTCGAAAATTTGACTCCTGAGCGTGACTTTTGAGCCGAATTCTGACTCTCTGCACTTATTTTCAGTTTCAAATTACGACTTTTTATTCCAAAAATATGCCAATTACTGAAAACGGCGATGGGTCATATTTTGCCAAAACCCCCCTGCAGTTTTAAAAATGTCTGAGATGTCGAAAATTTGACTCCTGAGCGTGATTTTTGAGCCGAATTCTGACTTTCTGCACCTATTTTCAGTTTCAAATTACGACTTTTTATACCGAAAATATGCCAAATACTGAAAACGGCAATGGGTCATATTTTGACCAAACCCCACTGCAGTTTTCAAAATCTCTGAAATTTCGAAAATTTGACTCCTGAGCGTGATTTTTGAGCCAAATTCTGACTCTCTGCACCTATTTTCAGTTTCAAATTACGACTTTTTATACCGAAAAATGCCAATTACTGAAAACGGCGATGTGTCATATTTTGCCCAAACCCCCCTGCAGTTTTCAAAATGTCGGAAATGTCGAAAATTTGACTCTTGAGCCTGATTTTTGAGCCGAATTCTGACCCTCTGCACCTATTTTCAGTTTCAAATTACGACTTTTTATACCAAAAATATGCCAATTACTGAAAACAGCGATGGGTCGTATTTTGCCCAAACCCCCCTGCAGTTTTCAAAATGTCTGAAATTTCGGAAATTTGACTCCTGGGCGTGATTTTTGAGCCGAATTCTGACTCTCTGCACCTATTTTCAGTTTCAAATTACGACTTTTTATACCGAAAATATGCCAATTACTGAAAACGGCGATGTGTCATATTTTGCCCAAACCCCCCTGCAGTTTTCAAAATGTCGGAAATGTCGGAAATTTGACGCCTGAGCGTGATTTTTGAGCCGAATTCTGACCCTCTGCACCTACTTTCAGTTTCAAATTACGACTTTTTTATACCGAAAATATGCCAATTACTGAAAACAGCGATGGGTCATATTTTGCCCAAACCCCCCTGCAGTTTTCAAAATGTCTGAAATTTCGGAACTTTGACTCTTGAGCGTGATTTTTGAGCCGAATTCTGACTCTCTGCACCTATTTTCAGTTTCAAATTACGACTTTTTATACCGAAAATATGCCAATTACTGAAAACGGAGATGGGTCTTATTTTACCCAAACCCCCCTGCAGTTTTCAAAATGTCTGAAATTTCGAAAATTTGACTAATGAGCGTGATTTTTGAGCCGAATTCTGACTCTCTGCACCTATTTTCAGTTTCAAATTACGACTTTTTATACCGAAAATTTGCCAATTACTGAAAACGGCGATGGGTCATATTTTGCCCAAACCCCCCTGCAGTTTTCAAAATGTCGGAAATTTCGGAACTTTGACTCCTGAGCGTGATTTTTGAGCCGAATTCTGACTCTCTGCACCTATTTTCAGTTTCAAATTACGACTTTTTATACCGAAAATATGCCAATTACTGAAAACGGCGATGGGTCATACTTTGCCCAAACCCCCCTGCAGTTTTCAAAATGTCTGAAATTTCGAAAATTTGATTCCTGAGCGTGATTTTTGAGGTGAATTCTGAGTCTCTGCACTTTATTTCAGTTTCAAATTGCGACTTTTTATACCGAAAATATGCCAATTACTGAAAACGGCGATGGGTCATATTTTGCCCAAACCCCACTGCAGTTTTCAAAATGTCTGAAATTTCGGAAATTTGACTCCTGAGCGTGATTTTTGAGCCGAATTCTGACTCTCTGCACCTATTTTCAGTTTCAAATTACGACTTTTTATACCGAAAATATGCCAATTACTGAAAACGGCGATGGGTCATATTTTGCCCAAACCCCCCCTGCAGTTTTCAAAATGTCTGAAATTTCGAAAATTTGACTCCTGAGCGTGACTTTTGAGCCGAATTCTGACTCTCTGCACCTATTTTCAGTTTCAAATTACGACTTTTTATTCCGAAAATATGCCAATTACTGAAAACGGCGATGGGTCATATTTTGCCAAAACCCCCCTGCAGTTTTAAAAATGTTTGAGATGTCGAAAATTTGACTCCTGAGCGTGATTTTTGTGCCGAATTCTGACTTTCTGCACCTATTTTCAGTTTCAAATTACGACTTTTTATACCGAAAATATGCCAAATACTGAAAACGGCAATGGGTCATATTTTGACCAAACCCCACTGCAGTTTTCAAAATCTCTGAAATTTCGAAAATTTGACTCCTGAGCGTGATTTTTGAGCCAAATTCTGACTCTCTGCACCTATTTTCAGTTTCAAATTACGACTTTTTATACCAAAAATATACCAATTACTGAAAACAGCGATGGGTCGTATTTTGCCCAAACCCCCCTGCAGTTTTCAAAATGTCTGAAATTTCGGAAATTTGACTCCTGGGCGTGATTTTTGAGCCGAATTCTGACTCTCTGCACCTATTTTCAGTTTCAAATTACGACTTTTTATACCGAAAATATGCCAATTACTGAAAACGGCGATGTGTCATATTTTGCCCAAACCCCCCTGCAGTTTTCAAAATGTCGGAAATGTCGGAAATTTGACGCCTGAGCGTGATTTTTGAGCCGAATTCTGACCCTCTGCACCTACTTTCAGTTTCAAATTACGACTTTTTTATACCGAAAATATGCCAATTACTGAAAACAGCGATGGGTCATATTTTGCCCAAACCCCCCTGCAGTTTTCAAAATGTCTGAAATTTCGAAAATTTGACTCCTGAGCGTGATTTTTGAGCCGAATTCTGACTCTCTGCACCTATTTTCAGTTTCAAATTACGACTTTTTATACCGAAAATATGCCAATTACTGAAAACGGCGATGGGTCATATTTTGCCCAAACCCCCCTGC
>NW_027191103.1:0-17315 GCF_040958095.1 Procambarus clarkii
GAGAGAACTCGTGTCCATGCTATAAGCCTATACTTGCATAAACCACAAGTGAAGATTAACTATCTTTGGACAACACCCACCAGTGGGACTCGAACCCAGAAAGCACAACTACCTTCCAGTAGCTGCCATAACTAGTACGCTTTAATCCCACTACACCATCAGACCCTACAAAAGAAGTAGAGACTTCAAGATATATATACATCTCAAATATCTCCACTTCCCGAGGGCACCAGATAAGTGTGAGGTTAGTCTGCGTTTTTCATCAAGCCACTGTCAATGTGAGAGAACTCGTGTCCATGCTATAAGCCTATACTTGCATAAACCACAAGTGAAGATTAACAAGTCTTTGGACAACACCCACCAGTGGGACTCGAACCCAGAAAGCACAACTACCTTCCAGTAGCTGCCATAACTAGTACGCTTTCAACCCACTACACCATCAGACCCTACAAAAGAAGTAGAGACTTCGAGATATATATACATCTCAAATATCTCCACTTCCCGAGGGCACCAGATAAGTGTGAGGTTAGTCTGCGTTTTTCATCAAGCCTACTGTCAATGTGAGAGAACTCGTGTCCATGCTATAAGCCTATACTTGCATAAACCACAAGTGAAGATTAACAATCTTTGGACAACACCCACCAGTGGGACTCGAACCCAGAAAGCACAACTACCTTCCAGTAGCTGCCATAACTAGTACGCTTTAACCCACTACACCATCAGACCCTACAAAAGAAGTAGAGACTTCGAGATATATATACATCTCAAATATCTCCACTTCCCGAGGGCACCAGATAAGTGTGAGGTTAGTCTGCGTTTTTCATCAAGCCACTGTCAATGTGAGAGAACTCGTGTCCATGCTATAAGCCTATACTTGCATAAACCACAAGTGAAGATTAACACTCATTGGACAACACCCACCAGTGGGACTCGAACCCAGAAAGCACAACTACCTTCCAGTAGCTGCCATAACTAGTACGCTTTAACCCACTACACCATCAGACCCTACAAAAACGGTAGAGACTTCGAGATATATATACATCTCAAATATCTCCACTTCCCGAGGGCACCAGATAAGTGTGAGGTTAGTCTGCGTTTTTCATCAAGCCACTGTCAATGTGAGAGAAACTCGTGTCCATGCTATAAGCCTATACTTGCATAAACCACAAGTGAAGATTAACAATCTTTGGACAACACCCACCAGTGGGACTCGAACCCAGAAAGCACAACTACCTTCCAGTAGCTGCCATAACTAGTACGCTTTAACCCACTACACCATCAGACCCTACAAAAGAAGTAGAGACTTCGAGATATATATACATCTCAAATATCTCCACTTCCCGAGGGCACCAGATAAGTGTGAGGTTAGTCTGCGTTTTTCATCAAGCCACTGTCAATGTGAGAGAACTCGTGTCCATGCTATAAGCCTATACTTGCATAAACCACAAGTGAAGATTAACAATCATTTGGACAACACCCACCAGTGGGACTCGAACCCAGAAAGCACAACTACCTTCCAGTAGCTGCCATAACTAGTACGCTTTAACCCACTACACCATCAGACCCTACAAAAGAAGTAGAGACTTCGAGATATATATACATCTCAAATATCTCCACTTCCCGAGGGCACCAGATAAGTGTGAGGTTAGTCTGCGTTTTTCATCAAGCCACTGTCAATGTGAGAGAACTCGTGTCCATGCTATAAGCCTATACTTGCATAAACCACAAGTGAAGATTAACAATCTTTGGACAACACCCACCAGTGGGACTCGAACCCAGAAAGCACAACTACCTTCCAGTAGCTGCCATAACTAGTACGCTTTAACCCACTACACCATCAGACCCTACAAAAGAAGTAGAGACTTCGAGATATATATACATCTCAAATATCTCCACTTCCCGAGGGCACCAGATAAGTGTGAGGTTAGTCTGCGTTTTTCATCAAGCCACTGTCAATGTGAGAGAACTCGTGTCCATGCTATAAGCCTATACTTGCATAAACCACAAGTGAAGATTAACAATCATTGGACAACACCCACCAGTGGGACTCGAACCCAGAAAGCACAACTACCTTCCAGTAGCTGCCATAACTAGTACGCTTTAACCCACTACACCATCAGACCCTACAAAAGAAGTAGAGACTTCGAGATATATATACATCTCAAATATCTCTACTTCCCGAGGGCACCAGATAAGTGTGAGGTTAGTCTGCGTTTTTCATCAAGCCACTGTCAATGTGAGAGAACTCGTGTCCATGCTATAAGCCTATACTTGCATAAACCACAAGTGAAGATTAACAATCTTTGGACAACACCCACCAGTGGGACTCGAACCCAGAAAGCACAACTACCTTCCAGTAGCTGCCATAACTAGTACGCTTTAACCCACTACACCATCAGACCCTACAAAAGAAGTAGAGACTTCGAGATATATATACATCTCAAATATCTCCACTTCCCGAGGGCACCAGATAAGTGTGAGGGTTAGTCTGCGTTTTTCATCAAGCCACTGTCAATGTGAGAGAACTCGTGTCCATGCTATAAGCCTATACTTGCATAAACCACAAGTGAAGATTAACAATCTTTGGACAACACCCACCAGTGGGACTCGAACCCAGAAAGCACAACTACCTTCCAGTAGCTGCCATAACTAGTATGCTTTAACCCACTACACCATCTGACCCTACAAAAGAAGTAGAAACTTCGAGATATATATACATCTCAAATATCTCCACTTCCCGAGGGCACCAGATAAGTGTGAGGGGTAGTCTGCGTTTTTCATCAAGCCACTGTCAATGTGAGAGAACTCGTGTCCATGCTATAAGCCTATACTTGCATAAACCACAAGTGAAGATTAACAATCTTTGGACAACACCCACCAGTGGGACTCGAACCCAGAAAGCACAACTACCTTCCAGTAGCTGCCATAACTAGTATGCTTTAACCCACTACACCATCTGACCCTACAAAAGAAGTAGAAACTTCGAGATATATATACATCTCAAATATCTCCACTTCCCGAGGGCACCAGATAAGTGTGAGGGGTAGTCTGCGTTTTTCATCAAGCCACTGTCAATGTGAGAGAACTCGTGTCCATGCTATAAGCCTATACTTGCATAAACCACAAGTGAAGATTAACAATCTTTGGACAACACCCACCAGTGGGACTCGAACCCAGAAAGCACAACTACCTTCCAGTAGCTGCCATAACTAGTACGCTTTAACCCACTACACCATCAGACCCTACAAAAGGAGTAGAGACTTCGAGATATATATACATCTCAAATATCTCCACTTCCCGAGGGCACCAGATAAGTGTGAGGTTTGTCTGCATTTTTTCATCAAGCCACTGTCAATGTGAGAGAACTCGTGTCCATGCTATAAGCCTATAATTGCATAAACCACAAGTGAAGATTAACAATCATTGGACAACACCCACCAGTGGGATTCGAACCCAGAAAGCACAACTACCTTCCAGTAGCTGCCATAACTAGTACGCTTTAACCCACTACACCATCAGACCCTAAAAAAGAAGTAGAGACTTCGAGATATATATACATCTCAAATATCTCTACTTCCCGAGGGCACCAGATAAGTGTGAGGTTAGTCTGCGTTTTTCATCAAGCCACTGTCAATGTGAGAGAACTCGTGTCCATGCTATAAGCCTATACTTGCATAAACCAAAAGTGAAGATTAACAATCTTTGGACAACACCCACCATTGGGACTCGAACCCAGAAAGCACAACTACCTTCCAGTAGCTGCCATAACTAGTACGCTTTAACCCACTACACCATCAGACCCTACAAAAGAAGTAGAGACTTCGAGATATATATAAATCTCAAATATCTCCACTTCCCGAGGGCACCAGATAAGTGTGAGGGGTAGTCTGCGTTTTTCATCAAGCCACTGTCAATGTGAGAGAACTCGTGTCCATGCTATAAGCCTATACTTGCATAAACCACAAGTGAAGATTAACAATCTTTGGACAACACCCACCAGTGGGACTCGAACCCAGAAAGCACAACTACCTTCCAGTAGCTGCCATAACTAGTATGCTTTAACCCACTACACCATCTGACCCTACAAAAGAAGTAGAAACTTCGAGATATATATACATCTCAAATATCTCCACTTCCCGAGGGCACCAGATAAGTGTGAGGGGTAGTCTGCGTTTTTCATCAAGCCACTGTCAATGTGAGAGAACTCGTGTCCATGCTATAAGCCTATACTTGCATAAACCACAAGTGAAGATTAACAATCTTTGGACAACACCCACCAGTGGGACTCGAACCCAGAAAGCACAACTACCTTCCAGTAGCTGCCATAACTAGTACGCTTTAACCCACTACACCATCAGACCCTACAAAAAAGGTAGAGACTTCAAGATATATATACATCTCAAATATCTCCACTTCCCGAGGGCACCAGATAAGTGTGAGGTTTGTCTGCATTTTTCATCAAGCCACTGTCAATGTGAGAGAACTCGTGTCCATGCTATAAGCCTATACTTGCTTAAACCACAAGTGAAGATTAACAATCATTGGACAACACCCACCAGTGGGACTCGAACTCAGAAAGCACAACTACCTTCCAGTAGCTGCCATAACTAGTACGCTTTAACCCACTACACCATCAGACCCTACAAAAGAAGTAGAGACTTCGAGATGTATATACATCTCAAATATCTCCACTTCCCGAGGGCACCAGATAAGTGTGAGGTTAGTCTGCATTTTTCATCAAGCCACTGTCAATGTGAGAGAACTCGTGTCCATGCTATAAGCCTATACTTGCATAAACCAAAAGTGAAGAATAACAATCTTTGGGCAACACCTACCAGTGGGACTCGAACCCAGAAAGCACAACTACCTTCCAGTAGCTGCCATAACTAGTACGCTTTAACCCACTACACCATCAGACCCTACAAAAGAAGTAGAGACTTCGAGATATATATACATCTCAAATATCTCCACTTCCCGAGGGCACCAGATAAGTGTGAGGTTAGTCTGCGTTTTTCATCAAGCCACTGTCAATGTGAGAGAACTCGTGTCCATGCTATAAGCCTATACTTGCATAAACCACAAGTGAAGATTAACAATATTTGGAAAACACCCACCAGTGGGACTCGAACCCAGAAAGCTCAACTACCTTCCAGTAGCTGCCATAACTAGTACGCTTTAACCCACTACACCATCTGACCCTTCAAAAGAAGTAGAGACTTCGAGATATATATACATCTCAAATATCTCCACTTCCCGAGGGCACCAGATAAGTGTGAGGTTAGTCTGCGTTTTTCATCAAGCCACTGTCAATGTGAGAGAACTCGTGTCCATGCTATAAGCCTATACTTGCATAAACCACAAGTGAAGATTAACAATCTTTGGACAACACCCACCAGTGGGACTCGAACCCAGAAAGCACAACTACCTTCCAGTAGCTGCCATAACTAGTACGCTTTAACCCACTACACCATCAGACCCTACAAAAGAAGTAGAGACTTCGAGATATATATACATCTCAAATATCTCCACTTCCCGAGGGCACCAGATAAGTGTGAGGTTAGTCTGCGTTTTTCATCAAGCCACTGTCAATGTGAGAGAACTCGTGTCCATGCTATAAGCCTATACTTGCATAAACCACAAGTGAAGATTAACTATCTTTGGACAACACCCACCAGTGGGACTCGAACACAGAAAGCACAACTACCTTCCAGTAGCTGCCATAACTAGTACGCTTTAACCCACTACACCATCAGACCCTACAAAAAAGGTAGAGACTTCAAGATATATATACATCTCAAATATCTCCACTTCCCGAGGGCACCAGATAAGTGTGAGGTTAGTCTGCGTTTTTCATCAAGCCACTGTCAATGTGAGAGAACTCGTGTCCATGCTATAAGCCTATACTTGCATAAACCACAAGTGAAGATTAACAGTCTTTGGACAACACCCACCAGTGGGACTCAAACCCAGAAAGCACAACTACCTTCCAGTAGCTGCCATAACTAGTACGCTTTAACCCACTACACCATCAGACCCTACAAAAGAAGTAGAGACTTCGAGATATATATACATCTCAAATATCTCCACTTCCCGAGGGCACCAGATAAGTGTGAGGTTAGTCTGCGTTTTTCATGAAGCTACTGTCAATGTGAGAGAACTCGTGTCCATGCTATAAGCCTATACTTGCATAAACCACAAGTGAAGATTAACAATCTTTGGACAACACCCACCAGTGGGACTCGAACCCAGAAAGCACAACTACCTTCCAGTAGCTGCCATAACTAGTACGCTTTAACCCACTACACCATCAGACCCTACAAAAGAAGTAGAGACTTCGAGATATATATACATCTCAAATATCTCCACTTCCCGAGGGCACCAGATAAGTGTGAGGTTAGTCTGCGTTTTTCATCAAGCCACTGTCAATGTGAGAGAACTCGTGTCCATGCTATAAGCCTATACTTGCATAAACCACAAGTGAAGATTAACAATCATTGGACAACACCCACCAGTGGGACTCGAACCCAGAAAGCACAACTACCTTCCAGTAGCTGCCATAACTAGTACGCTTTAACCCACTACACCATCAGACCCTACAAAAACGGTAGAGACTTCAAGATATATATACATCTCAAATATCTCCACTTCCCGGGGGCACCACATTAGTGTGAGGTTAGTCTGCGTTTTTCATCAAGCCACTGTCAATGTGAGAGAACTCGTGTCCATGCTATAAGCCTATACTTGCATAAACCAAAAGTGAAGATTAACAATCTTTGGACAACACCCACCATTGGGACTCGAACCCAGAAAGCACAACTACCTTCCAGTAGCTGCCATAACTAGTACGCTTTAACCCACTACACCATCAGACCCTACAAAAGAAGTAGAGACTTCGAGATATATATAAATCTCAAATATCTCCACTTCCTGAGGGCACCAGATAAGTGTGAGGTTAGTCTGCGTTTTTCATCAAGCCACTGTCAATGTGAGAGAACTCGTGTCCATGCTATAAGCCTATACTTGCATAAACCACAAGTGAAGATTAACAATATTTGGACAACATCCACCAGTGGGACTCGAACCCAGAAAGCACAACTACCTTCCAGTAGCTGCCATAACTAGTATGCTTTAACCCACTACACCATCTGACCCTACAAAAGAAGTAGAGACTTCGAGATATATATACATCTCAAAAATCACCACTTCCCGAGGGCACCAGATAAGTGTGAGGGGTAGTCTGCGTTTTTCATCAAGCCACTGTCAATGTGAGAGAACTTGTGTCCATGCTATAAGCCTATACTTGCATAAACCACAAGTGAAGATTAACAATCTTTGGACAACACCCACCAGTGGGACTCGAACCCAGAAAGCACAACTACCTTCCAGTAGCTGCCATAACTAGTACGCTTTAACCCACTACACCATCAGACCCTACAAAAAAGGTAGAGACTTCAAGATATATACATCTCAAATATCTCCGCTTCCCGAGGGCACCAGATAAGTGTGAGGTTAGTCTGCGTTTTTCATCAAGCCACTGTCAATGTGAGAGAACTCGTGTCCATGCTATAAGCCTATACTTGCATAAACCACAAGTGAAGATTAACAATCTTTGGACAACACCCACCAGTGGGACTCGAACCCAGAAAGCACAACTACCTTCCAGTAGCTGCCATAACTAGTACGCTTTAACCCACTACACCATCAGACCCTACAAAAGAAGTAGAGACTTCGAGATATATATATACATCTCAAATATCTCCACTTCCCGAGGGCACCAGATAAGTGTGAGGTTTGTCTGCATTTTTCATCAAGCCACTGTCAATGTGAGAGAACTCGTGTCCATGCTATAAGCCTATACTTGCATAAACCACAAGTGAAGATTAACAATCATTGGACAACACCCACCAGTGGGACTCGAACTCAGAAAGCACAACTACCTTCCAGTAGCTGCCATAACTAGTACGCTTTAACCCACTACACCATCAGACCCTACAAAAGAAGTAGAGACTTCGAGATATATATACATCTCAAATATCTCCACTTCCCGAGGGCACCAGATAAGTGTGAGGTTAGTCTGCATTTTTCATCAAGCCACTGTCAATGTGAGAGAACTCGTGTCCATGCTATAAGCCTATACTTGCATAAACCAAAAGTGAAGAATAACAATCTTTGGGCAACACCTACCAGTGGGACTCGAACCCAGAAAGCACAACTACCTTCCAGTAGCTGCCATAACTAGTACGCTTTAACCCACTACACCATCAGACCCTACAAAAGAAGTAGAGACTTCGAGATATATATACATCTCAAATATCTCCACTTCCCGAGGGCACCAGATAAGTGTGAGGTTAGTCTGCGTTTTTCATCAAGCCACTGTCAATGTGAGAGAACTCGTGTCCATGCTATAAGCCTATACTTGCATAAACCACAAGTGAAGATTAACAATATTTGGAAAACACCCACCAGTGGGACTCGAACCCAGAAAGCTCAACTACCTTCCAGTAGCTGCCATAACTAGTACGCTTTAACCCACTACACCATCTGACCCTACAAAAGAAGTAGAGACTTCGAGATATATATACATCTCAAATATCTCCACTTCCCGAGGGCACCAGATAAGTGTGAGGTTAGTCTGCGTTTTTCATCAAGCCACTGTCAATGTGAGAGAACTCGTGTCCATGCTATAAGCCTATACTTGCATAAACCACAAGTGAAGATTAACAATCTTTGGACAACACCCACCAGTGGGACTCGAACCCAGAAAGCACAACTACCTTCCAGTAGCTGCCATAACTAGTACGCTTTAACCCACTACACCATCAGACCCTACAAAAGAAGTAGAGACTTCGAGATATATATACATCTCAAATATCTCCACTTCCCGAGGGCACCAGATAAGTGTGAGGTTAGTCTGCGTTTTTCATCAAGCCACTGTCAATGTGAGAGAACTCGTGTCCATGCTATAAGCCTATACTTGCATAAACCACAAGTGAAGATTAACTATCTTTGGACAACACCCACCAGTGGGACTCGAACCCAGAAAGCACAACTACCTTCCAGTAGCTGCCATAACTAGTACGCTTTAACCCACTACACCATCAGACCCTACAAAAAAGGTAGAGACTTCAAGATATATATACATCTCAAATATCTCCACTTCCCGAGGGCACCAGATAAGTGTGAGGTTAGTCTGCGTTTTTCATCAAGCCACTGTCAATGTGAGAGAACTCGTGTCCATGCTATAAGCCTATACTTGCATAAACCACAAGTGAAGATTAACAGTCTTTGGACAACACCCACCAGTGGGACTCAAACCCAGAAAGCACAACTACCTTCCAGTAGCTGCCATAACTAGTACGCTTCAACCCACTACACCATCAGACCCTACAAAAGAAGTAGAGACTTCGAGATATATATACATCTCAAATATCTCCACTTCCCGAGGGCACCAGATAAGTGTGAGGTTAGTCTGCGTTTTTCATCAAGCCACTGTCAATGTGAGAGAACTCGTGTCCATGCTATAAGCCTATACTTGCATAAACCACAAGTGAAGATTAACAATCATTGGACAACACCCACCAGTGGGACTCGAACCCAGAAAGCACAACTACCTTCCAGTAGCTGCCATAACTAGTACGCTTTAACCCACTACACCATCAGACCCTACAAAAACGGTAGAGACTTCAAGATATATATACATCTCAAATATCTCCACTTCCCGAGGGCACCACATTAGTGTGAGGTTAGTCTGCGTTTTTCATCAAGCCACTGTCAATGTGAGAAAACTCGTGTCCATGCTATAAGCCTATACTTGCATAAACCACAAGTGAAGATTAACAATCTTTGGACAACACCCACCAGTGGGACTCAAACCCAGAAAGCACAACTACCTTCCAGTAGCTGCCATAACTAGTACGCTTTAACCCACTACACCATCAGACCCTACAAAAGAAGTAGAGACTTCGAGATATATATACATCTCAAATATCTCCACTTCCCGAGGGCACCAGATAAGTGTGAGGTTAGTCTGCGTTTTTCATGAAGCTACTGTCAATGTGAGAGAACTCGTGTCCATGCTATAAGCCTATACTTGCATGAACCACAAGTGAAGATTAACAATCATTGGACAACACCCACCAGTGGGACTCGAATCCAGAAAGCACAACTACCTTCCAGTAGGTGCCATAACTAGTACACTTTAACCCACTACACCATCAGACCCTACAAAGGAAGTAGAGACTTCGAGATATATATACATCTCAAATATCTCCACTTCCCGAGGGCACCAGATAAGTGTGAGGTTAATCTGCGTTTTTCATCAAGCCACTGTCAATGTGAGAGAACTCGTGTCCATGCTATAAGCCTATACTTGCATAAACCACAAGAGAAGATTAACAATCTTTGGACAACACCCACCAGTGGGACTCGAACCCAGAAAGCACAACTACCTTCCAGTAGCTGCCATAACTAGTACGCTTTAACCCACTACACCATCAGACCCTACAAAAGAAGTAGAGACTTTGAGATATATATACATCTCAAATATCTCCACTTCCCGAGGGCACCAGATAAGTGTGAGGTTAGTCTGCGTTTTTCATCAAGCCACTGTCAATGTGAGAGAACTCGTGTCCATGCTATAAGCCTATACTTGCATAAACCACAAGTGAAGATTAACAATCATTGGACAACACCCACCAGTGGGACTCGAACCCAGAAAGCACAACTACCTTCCAGTAGCTGCCATAACTAGTACGCTTTAACCCACTACACCATCAGACCCTACAAAAGAAGTAGAGACTTCGAGATATATATACATCTCAAATATCTCCACTTCCCGAGGGCACCAGATAAGTGTGAGGTTAGTCTGCGTTTTTCATCAAGCCACTGTCAATGTGAGACAACTCGTGTCCATGCTATAAGCCTATACTTGCATAAACCACAAGTGAAGATTAACAGTCTTTGGACAACACCCACCAGTGGGACTCGAACCCAGAAAGCACAACTACCTTCCAGTAGCTGCCATAACTAGTACGCTTTAACCCACTACACCATCAGACCCTACAAAAGAAGTAGAGACTTCGAGATATATATACATCTCAAATATCTCCACTTCCCGAGGGCACCAGATAAGTGTGAGGTTAGTCTGCGTTTTTCATCAAGCCACTGTCAATGTGAGAGAACTCGTGTCCATGCTATAAGCCTATACTTGCATAAACCACAAGTGAAGATTGACAATCATTGGACAACACCCACCAGTGGGACTCGAACCCAGAAAGCACAACTACCTTCCAGTAGCTGCCATAACTAGTACGCTTTAACCCACTACACCATCAGACCCTACAAAAGAAGTAGAGACTTCGAGATATATATACATCTCAAATATCTCCACTTCCCGAGGGCACCAGATAAGTGTGAGGTTAGTCTGCGTTTTTCATCAAGCCACTGTCAATGTGAGAGAACTCGTGTCCATGCTATAAGCCTATACTTGCATAAACCACAAGTGAAGATTAACAATCTTTGGACAACACCCACCAGTGGGACTCGAACCCAGAAAGCACAACTACCTTCCAGTAGCTGCCATAACTAGTACGCTTTAACCCACTACACCATCAGACCCTACAAAAGAAGTAGAGACCTGAGATATATATACATCTCAAATATCTCCACTTCCCGAGGGCACCAGATTAGTGTGAGGTTAGTCTGCGTTTTTCATCAAGCTACTGTCAATGTGAGAGAACTCGTGTCCATGCTATAAGCCTATACTTGCATAAACCACAAGTGAAGATTAACAATCTTTGGACAACACCCACAAGTGGGACTCGAACCCAGAAAGCACAACTACCTTCCAGTAGCTGCCATAACTAGTACGCTTTAACCCACTACACCATCAGACCCTACAAAAGAAGTAGAGACTTCGAGATATATATACATCTCAAATATCTCCACTTCCCGAGGGCACCAGATAAGTGTGAGGTTAGTCTGCGTTTTTCATCAAGCCACTGTCAATGTGAGAGAACTCGTGTCCATGCTATAAGCCTATACTTGCATAAACCACAAGTGAAGATTAACAATATTTGGACAACACCCACCAGTGGGACTCGAACCCAGAAAGCACAACTACCTTCCAGTAGCTGCCATAACTAGTATGCTTTAACCCACTACACCATCTGACCCTACAAAAGAAGTAGAGACTTCGAGATATATATACATCTCAAATATCTCCACTTCCCGAGGGCACCAGATAAGTGTGAGGGGTAGTCTGCGTTTTTCATCAAGCCACTGTCAATGTGAGAGAACTCGTGTCCATGCTATAAGCCTATACTTGCATAAACCACAAGTGAAGATTAACAATCTTTGGACAACACCCACCAGTGGGACTCGAACCCAGAAAGCACAACTACCTTCCAGTAGCTGCCATAACTAGTACGCTTTAACCCACTACACCATCAGACCCTACAAAAAAGGTAGAGACTTCAAGATATATATACATCTCAAATATCTCCACTTCCCGAGGGCACCAGATAAGTGTGAGGTTAGTCTGCGTTTTTCATCAAGCCACTGTCAATGTGAGAGAACTCGTGTCCATGCTATAAGCCTATACTTGCATAAACCACAAGTGAAGATTAACAATCTTTGGACAACACCCACCAGTGGGACTCGAACCCAGAAAGCACAACTACCTTCCAGTAGCTGCCATAACTAGTACGCTTTAACCCACTACACCATCAGACCCTACAAAAGAAGTAGAGACTTCGAGATATATATATACATCTCAAATATCTCCACTTCCCGAGGGCACCAGATAAGTGTGAGGTTTGTCTGCATTTTTCATCAAGCCACTGTCAATGTGAGAGAACTCGTGTCCATGCTATAAGCCTATACTTGCATAAACCACAAGTGAAGATTAACAATCATTGGACAACACCCACCAGTGGGACTCGAACTCAGAAAGCACAACTACCTTCCAGTAGCTGCCATAACTAGTACGCTTTAACCCACTACACCATCAGACCCTACAAAAGAAGTAGAGACTTCGAGATGTATATACATCTCAAATATCTCCACTTCCCGAGGGCACCAGATAAGTGTGAGGTTAGTCTGCATTTTTCATCAAGCCACTGTCAATGTGAGAGAACTCGTGTCCATGCTATAAGCCTATACTTGCATAAACCAAAAGTGAAGAATAACAATCTTTGGGCAACACCTACCAGTGGGACTCGAACCCAGAAAGCACAACTACCTTCCAGTAGCTGCCATAACTAGTACGCTTTAACCCACTACACCATCAGACCCTACAAAAGAAGTAGAGACTTCGAGATATATATACATCTCAAATATCTCCACTTCCCGAGGGCACCAGATAAGTGTGAGGTTAGTCTGCGTTTTTCATCAAGCCACTGTCAATGTGAGAGAACTCGTGTCCATGCTATAAGCCTATACTTGCATAAACCACAAGTGAAGATTAACAATATTTGGAAAACACCCACCAGTGGGACTCGAACCCAGAAAGCTCAACTACCTTCCAGTAGCTGCCATAACTAGTACGCTTTAACCCACTACACCATCTGACCCTACAAAAGAAGTAGAGACTTCGAGATATATATACATCTCAAATATCTCCACTTCCCGAGGGCACCAGATAAGTGTGAGGTTAGTCTGCGTTTTTCATCAAGCCACTGTCAATGTGAGAGAACTCGTGTCCATGCTATAAGCCTATACTTGCATAAACCACAAGTGAAGATTAACAATCTTTGGACAACACCCACCAGTGGGACTCGAACCCAGAAAGCACAACTACCTTCCAGTAGCTGCCATAACTAGTACGCTTTAACCCACTACACCATCAGACCCTACAAAAGAAGTAGAGACTTCGAGATATATATACATCTCAAATATCTCCACTTCCCGAGGGCACCAGATAAGTGTGAGGTTAGTCTGCGTTTTTCATCAAGCCACTGTCAATGTGAGAGAACTCGTGTCCATGCTATAAGCCTATACTTGCATAAACCACAAGTGAAGATTAACTATCTTTGGACAACACCCACCAGTGGGACTCGAACACAGAAAGCACAACTACCTTCCAGTAGCTGCCATAACTAGTACGCTTTAACCCACTACACCATCAGACCCTACAAAAAAGGTAGAGACTTCAAGATATATATACATCTCAAATATCTCCACTTCCCGAGGGCACCAGATAAGTGTGAGGTTAGTCTGCGTTTTTCATCAAGCCACTGTCAATGTGAGAGAACTCGTGTCCATGCTATAAGCCTATACTTGCATAAACCACAAGTGAAGATTAACAGTCTTTGGACAACACCCACCAGTGGGACTCAAACCCAGAAAGCACAACTACCTTCCAGTAGCTGCCATAACTAGTACGCTTTAACCCACTACACCATCAGACCCTACAAAAGAAGTAGAGACTTCGAGATATATATACATCTCAAATATCTCCACTTCCCGAGGGCACCAGATAAGTGTGAGGTTAGTCTGTGTTTTTCATCAAGCCACTGTCAATGTGGGAGAACTCGTGTCCATGCTATAAGCCTATACTTGCATAAACCACAAGTGAAGATTAACAATCTTTGGACAACACCCACCAGTGGGACTCGAACCCAGAAAGCACAACTACCTTCCAGTAGCTGCCATAACTAGTACGCTTTAACCCACTACACCATCAGACCCTACAAAAGAAGTAGAGACTTCGAGATATATATATACATCTCAAATATCTCCACTTCCCGAGGGCACCAGATAAGTGTGAGGTTTGTCTGCATTTTTCATCAAGCCACTGTCAATGTGAGAGAACTCGTGTCCATGCTATAAGCCTATACTTGCATAAACCACAAGTGAAGATTAACAATCATTGGACAACACCCACCAGTGGGACTCGAACTCAGAAAGCACAACTACCTTCCAGTAGCTGCCATAACTAGTACGCTTTAACCCACTACACCATCAGACCCTACAAAAGAAGTAGAGACTTCGAGATGTATATACATCTCAAATATCTCCACTTCCCGAGGGCACCAGATAAGTGTGAGGTTAGTCTGCATTTTTCATCAAGCCACTGTCAATGTGAGAGAACTCGTGTCCATGCTATAAGCCTATACTTGCATAAACCAAAAGTGAAGAATAACAATCTTTGGGCAACACCTACCAGTGGGACTCGAACCCAGAAAGCACAACTACCTTCCAGTAGCTGCCATAACTAGTACGCTTTAACCCACTACACCATCAGACCCTACAAAAGAAGTAGAGACTTCGAGATATATATACATCTCAAATATCTCCACTTCCCGAGGGCACCAGATAAGTGTGAGGTTAGTCTGCGTTTTTCATCAAGCCACTGTCAATGTGAGAGAACTCGTGTCCATGCTATAAGCCTATACTTGCATAAACCACAAGTGAAGATTAACAATATTTGGAAAACACCCACCAGTGGGACTCGAACCCAGAAAGCTCAACTACCTTCCAGTAGCTGCCATAACTAGTACGCTTTAACCCACTACACCATCTGACCCTACAAAAGAAGTAGAGACTTCGAGATATATATACATCTCAAATATCTCCACTTCCCGAGGGCACCAGATAAGTGTGAGGTTAGTCTGCGTTTTTCATCAAGCCACTGTCAATGTGAGAGAACTCGTGTCCATGCTATAAGCCTATACTTGCATAAACCACAAGTGAAGATTAACAATCTTTGGACAACACCCACCAGTGGGACTCGAACCCAGAAAGCACAACTACCTTCCAGTAGCTGCCATAACTAGTACGCTTTAACCCACTACACCATCAGACCCTACAAAAGAAGTAGAGACTTCGAGATATATATACATCTCAAATATCTCCACTTCCCGAGGGCACCAGATAAGTGTGAGGTTAGTCTGCGTTTTTCATCAAGCCACTGTCAATGTGAGAGAACTCGTGTCCATGCTATAAGCCTATACTTGCATAAACCACAAGTGAAGATTAACTATCTTTGGACAACACCCACCAGTGGGACTCGAACACAGAAAGCACAACTACCTTCCAGTAGCTGCCATAACTAGTACGCTTTAACCCACTACACCATCAGACCCTACAAAAAAGGTAGAGACTTCAAGATATATATACATCTCAAATATCTCCACTTCCCGAGGGCACCAGATAAGTGTGAGGTTAGTCTGCGTTTTTCATCAAGCCACTGTCAATGTGAGAGAACTCGTGTCCATGCTATAAGCCTATACTTGCATAAACCACAAGTGAAGATTAACAGTCTTTGGACAACACCCACCAGTGGGACTCAAACCCAGAAAGCACAACTACCTTCCAGTAGCTGCCATAACTAGTACGCTTTAACCCACTACACCATCAGACCCTACAAAAGAAGTAGAGACTTCGAGATATATATACATCTCAAATATCTCCACTTCCCGAGGGCACCAGATAAGTGTGAGGTTAGTCTGCGTTTTTCATGAAGCTACTGTCAATGTGAGAGAACTCGTGTCCATGCTATAAGCCTATACTTGCATAAACCACAAGTGAAGATTAACAATCTTTGGACAACACCCACCAGTGGGACTCGAACCCAGAAAGCACAACTACCTTCCAGTAGCTGCCATAACTAGTACGCTTTAACCCACTACACCATCAGACCCTACAAAAGAAGTAGAGACTTCGAGATATATATACATCTCAAATATCTCCACTTCCCGAGGGCACCAGATAAGTGTGAGGTTAGTCTGCGTTTTTCATCAAGCCACTGTCAATGTGAGAGAACTCGTGTCCATGCTATAAGCCTATACTTGCATAAACCACAAGTGAAGATTAACAATCATTGGACAACACCCACCAGTGGGACTCGAACCCAGAAAGCACAACTACCTTCCAGTAGCTGCCATAACTAGTACGCTTTAACCCACTACACCATCAGACCCTACAAAAACGGTAGAGACTTCAAGATATATATACATCTCAAATATCTCCACTTCCCGAGGGCACCACATTAGTGTGAGGTTAGTCTGCGTTTTTCATCAAGCCACTGTCAATGTGAGAAAACTCGTGTCCATGCTATAAGCCTATACTTGCATAAACCACAAGTGAAGATTAACAATCTTTGGACAACACCCACCAGTGGGACTCAAACCCAGAAAGCACAACTACCTTCCAGTAGCTGCCATAACTAGTACGCTTTAACCCACTACACCATCAGACCCTACAAAAGAAGTAGAGAATTCGAGATATATATACATCTCAAATATCTCCACTTCCCGAGGGCACCAGATAAGTGTGAGGTTAGTCTGCGTTTTTCATGAAGCTACTGTCAATGT
>NW_027191104.1:0-17313 GCF_040958095.1 Procambarus clarkii
TTTACATTGATTGCTAAATATATACATTGACGGATAGACGGATGCATAGATGCATCCGTCTATCTGATGGATGGAAAGACATATGAGTAGATGGATGGATAGACAGAAGAGTTGATGCTCGGATAAATGGAATATAAATGTATATAATGATAAATGGTTGGTTTAATTGAAGATAAATTGATGGATTGACAGATATAAGTAGATAGATAGGTGGATCCATTGATGGATTCATTTGTGGTTATCTCTTGAGGTTCTTCTTGAGATGATTTCGGGGCTTTAGTGTCCCCGCGGTTCGGTCCTCGACCAGGCCTCCACCACCAGGAAGCAGCCCGTGACAGCTGACTAACACCCAGGTACCTGTTTTACTGCAAGGTAACAGGGGCACAGGGTGAAAGAAACTCTGCCCATTGTTTCTCGGCGGCGCCCGGAATCGAACCCGGGACCACAGGATCACAAGTCCAGTGTCCAGTGTGCTGTCCGCTTGGCCGACTGGCTCCCCGGTCGGAGGGGAGCCGGTGAACAGGCAAATCAGGTTAAAGAATATCGGTCGATTTGCTATTGCATCAACTGAGATTCGATATGGGACCATTAGGGTTATAACCAACGAACTCTCTCCGTTTAGACGGTAGGCCTCCAGTTTGTGTGTGTGTGTGTGTGTGTGTGTGTGTGTGTGTGTGTGTTAGAGAGAAATAGATGTAGTAGATATAAAAAAAGGAAAAATACATATATTTGATAGGCGGGGTCCAAGAGCTAATAACTCGATTCTGCAGATACATATAGTAAATACAAGGAGAAAATAAATACACACACACACACACATTAATTGATAATGGACTGTTTGTGTGCGTATCCATGTGAACTATTGTCAAGACCGACAGACACGTGAAGCTATGTGTGTGTATGTGTACCTGTAATTGAACTGACATGTGTACGGTAATTATCTGTATGTGTCCATTTTAAAGGTACACATTAGTGAATGTGTATTTATGTAAATTGATTGACATATGTACGTGTGCGCGCGATTAGTGTTACTGTAATTAATATGGTTAACATTTATACGTTTGAATGACATAGTTTCCCATTATTGTCACATTTTTTGTTACATGTCTACTATTGTCAAGATGGACAGACACGTCCAGCTATGAGTGTTTATGTGTACCAGTAATTGAACTGACATGTGTACTGCAACTATCTGCGTGTGTCCATTTTAAAGGAATATATTAGTGAATGTTTATTTATGTAAATTGATTGGAATATGTATGTGGACGCTCGGTTAGTGTTACTGTAATTTATATGGTTAACGTTTGAATGACATAGTTTCCCCTCATTGTCACATTTTTTGTTACTATTTCGCTGTTCACTCTCACTCTCTCTGAATCCTGTGGACTAATTGTGCTCACGTGTGTTTGTGTAGGGAAGGGGAACCATAGGCTTTTCAAACAATAATTTGCAACTATTTGCTAAGAAACATTTCAAATTATCATTTTAGTTTCTAATAAGTATTCTTTTTCCTAACATACAAGTCAATCACACAGTACCTAACCTCAGTCAGAAACACTTTTCTTACTATATCTCGAAACGTCTTTTGCATATATATCCTATCTTAAAAAATTAACAATTTTAATTCATAACTGCCAACCCCCCTCCCATCCAAAGCTTTCAAAGCCACCAAACATCATTCCTTTTCCTTAACCTCTCCCAAATTATCTTTTGCACCAATTCACAAACTAGGGGTCTTTATAGCTGAGTGGACGTCGCTCTCGACTCGTAATCGTAGCTCATTCGATCCCCCGGTGATGGAACAAACGGAAATCAGCAGAGTTTCTATCATTCTGATGCCCCTGTTACCTAGCAGTAAATATGTACCTGGGCGTTAGACAGCTGCTACGGGCTGCTTCCTGGGTGTGTGTGTGTGGAATGTTTTTTATTAGTTAGTAATAATTGATTGATTGACAGTTGAGAGGCGGGCCGAAAGAGTAGAGCTCAACCCTCGCAAGCACAACTAGGTGAACACAACTAGATAAATACTAACCAACCACGATCTCGACAATCCATTACACACACAACCCCCCCCCCCCCTCCTCCTCCCCCCCCCCCAACTCCCCAAATCGTTGTACCTAAGTCAATAAAAAATTAAAACAAATCAATTAATTCACCAAAAATACTAACTATAAATAAAAGAACCAAATTTGAGACATACAGCGACTCCAGCGTGGTCTAGTCGGAAGAGAACGTGTTCTCATCTGGATAGATTGCGATCGAGTCTGTCGGAACGGGTGTGTAACTGCAGGGCACAAATATTTGTGTGTTCCCTCCTGCAGCTGCCTCTGTTTCGACAGGTTCCCTGGATAGCTGGAATTGGCCTGGCCCTTGGAAAGTGGGGAAGGGGTGAAATCCGTTGGGCCCACGGATGGATACCTTGGATCCATGGACCTAGAGCAGGTCTAATCACCTGGGATTCGAACCCACGGTGGGAATAAGGGAGGAGAAGGAAGGGGGGGGGGAAGGATGTTTCCCTGGAACCAAACCTCACATAAACCCGGACACTCACACACACCCTCACCCGAACACTCACAGGGGCACTCACACTCACACATACCCATAGACTGTGATAAGGGAGACCATCTGAGGGGACACAGATGGCCTCCTGGACCCACAGGTATAACCGGACACACACGCACCCGGACACTCACAGGGACACTCACACTCACACACACTCGCCCGGACACTCACAGGGATATACACACTCACACACAGACACACATCCATAGACACAAACTGTGATAAGGGAGACCATCTGAGGGGACACAGATGGCCTCCTGGACACACAAGTATATATCAATATTTAATTTATTATTTATTATTTAAGTTTATTAAATAAGTAATCAAATTAGTGTCTTTTAATAAATTATTATTTTATTAAATTATTAAATAATTATATTAATAAAACAAATTAATTTAAATTTAATAGTTAAATATTTTTATTTAATTTACAAATATGACAGATTTTTTAAATATATATATATATATATATATATATATATATATATATATATATATATATATATATATATATATATATATATGTATATATATATATATATATATATATATATATATATATATATATATATATATATATATATATATATATATATATATATATATATATATATATGTCGTACCTAGTAGCCAGAACGCACTTCTCGGCCTACTATGCAAGGCCCGATTTGCCTAATAAGCCTAGTTTTCATGAATTAATTGTTTTTCGACTACCTAACCTACCTAACCTAACCTAACCTAACTTTTTCGGCTACCTAACCTAACCTAACTTATAAAGATAGGTTAGGTTAGGTTAGGTAGGGTTGGTTAGGTTCGGTCATATATCTACGTTAATTTTAACTCCAATAAAAAAAATTACCTCATACATAATGAAATGGGTAGCTTTATCATTTCATAAGAAAAAAAATAGAGAAAATATATTAATTCAGTATAACTTAGCTTATTAGGCAAATCGGGCCTTGCATAGTATGCTGAGAAGTGAGTTCTGGCTACTAGGTACGACATATATATATATATATATATATATATATATATATATATATATATATATATATATATATATATATATATATATATATATACATGCGAACAAGCCTTAATGGTCCCCAGGACTATATGCAACTGAAAACTCACATGCCAGAAGTGACTCGAACCCATACTGCCAGGATCAATGCAACTGGTATGTACAGGACGCCTTAATCCGCTTGTGTCAATTTTAAAGGAATATATTAGTGAATATTTATTTATGTAAATTGATATAAATATATATATATATATATATATATATATATATATATATATATATATATATATATATATATATATATATATAAAGAAATGTCTATGTAATAAGGCCACACGCTGGAGGCTGCAGCCATCCACAGATTTATTTTAAAATTTATTCATTAATATATTATTAGGGCTTATTATTACTAAATCATGTATTTGTAGAGGGAATGGTCTGGGGTAGGGAACGGGCATAGGTTGGTCAGTATTGACTTTAGCTAAAGGATTTAGGAATAATTATTATTCTTATCACTCCCCCCCCCTACCAATTTAATTAAAGTTAATTGTAAAATAATGCTTGAGATGGCTGAAGACCTTTTCGTACTTAGAAAAAAACCTAAATTAAACACATAAAGAAGTTTATTGGTCCTGATTTAAGTTAAAGGAAAAGGGGCAAAGGTGGTGGGGGGGGGGGAGGATACGGGATTTAGAGGTGGAATGAAGAGAGGGAACAGGGGGAGTGGTGCAGGTGAAACAGGGAGCAAGAGGGGGGAACAGGGGGTGCTGTACAGGTGAAACAGAGAGGAAGAGGGGGGAACAGGGGGAGTGGTGCAGATGAAACAGGGATGAAGAGGGAGAAACAGAGGGGAGTGGTGCAGGTGAAACAGGGATGAAGAGGGAGGAACAGTGGGAGTGGTGCAGGTGAAACAGGGATGGGGATGGGGGAACAGGGGGAGTGGTGCAGGTGAAACAGGGATGGGGATGGGGGAACAGGGGGAGGGGTGCAGGTGGAAACAGGGATGGGGATCGGGGAACAGGGGGAGTGGTGCAGGTGAAACAGGGATGCAGAGGGAGAAACAGGGGGGAGTGGTGCAGGTTAAACAGGGATTAAAGGTAAATTTATATAAGTAGATAGATGGATGTTTACATTGATTGCTAAATATATACATTGACGGATAGACGGATGCATAGATGCATCCGTCTATCTGATGGATGGAAAGACATATGAGTAGATGGATGGATAGACAGAAGAGTTGATGCTCGGATAAATGGAATATAAATGTATATAATGATAAATGGTTGGTTTAATTGAAGATAAATTGATGGATTGACAGATATAAGTAGATAGATAGGTGGATCCATTGATGGATTCATTTGTGGTTATCTCTTGAGGTTCTTCTTGAGATGATTTCGGGGCTTTAGTGTCCCCGCGGTTCGGTCCTCGACCAGGCCTCCACCACCAGGAAGCAGCCCGTGACAGCTGACTAACACCCAGGTACCTGTTTTACTGCAAGGTAACAGGGGCACAGGGTGTAAGAAACTCTGCCCATTGTTTCTCGGCGGCGCCCGGAATCGAACCCGGGACCACAGGATCACAAGTCCAGTGTCCAGTGTGCTGTCCGCTTGGCCGACTGGCTCCCCGGTCGGAGGGGAGCCGGTGAACAGGCAAATCAGGTTAAAGAATATCGGTCGATTTGCTATTGCATCAACTGAGATTCGATATGGGACCATTAGGGTTATAACCAACGAACTCTCTCCGTTTAGACGGTAGGCCTCCAGTTTGTGTGTGTGTGTGTGTGTGTGTGTGTGTGTGTGTTAGAGAGAAATAGATGTAGTAGATATAAAAAAAGGAAAAATACATATATTTGATAGGCGGGGTCCAAGAGCTAATAACTCGATTCTGCAGATACATATAGTAAATACAAGGAGAAAATAAATACACACACACACACACATTAATTGATAATGGATTGTTTGTGTGCGTATCCATGTGTACTATTGTCAAGACCGACAGACACGTGAAGCTATGTGTGTGTATGTGTACCTGTAATTGAACTGACATGTGTACGGTAATTATCTGTATGTGTCCATTTTAAAGGTACACATTAGTGAATGTGTATTTATGTAAATTGATTGACATATGTACGTGTGCGCGCGATTAGTGTTACTGTAATTAATATGGTTAACATTTATACGTTTGAATGACATAGTTTCCCATTATTGTCACATTTTTTGTTACATGTCTACTATTGTCAAGATGGACAGACACGTCCAGCTATGAGTGTTTATGTGTACCAGTAATTGAACTGACATGTGTACTGCAACTATCTGCGTGTGTCCATTTTAAAGGAATATATTAGTGAATGTTTATTTATGTAAATTGATTGGAATATGTATGTGGACGCTCGGTTAGTGTTACTGTAATTTATATGGTTAACGTTTGAATGACATAGTTTCCCCTCATTGTCACATTTTTTGTTACTATTTCGCTGTTCACTCTCACTCTCTCTGAATCCTGTGGACTAATTGTGCTCACGTGTGTTTGTGTAGGGAAGGGGAACCATAGGCTTTTCAAACAATAATTTGCAACTATTTGCTAAGAAACATTTCAAATTATCATTTTAGTTTCTAATAAGTACTCTTTTTCCTAACATACAAGTCAATCACACAGTACCTAACCTCAGTCAGAAACACTTTTCTTACTATATCTCGAAACGTCTTTTGCATATATATCCTATCTTAAAAAATTAACAATTTTAATTCATAACTGCCAACCCCCCTCCCATCCAAAGCTTTCAAAGCCACCAAACATCATTCCTTTTCCTTAACCTCTCACAAATTATCTTTTGCACCAATTCACAAACTAGGGGTCTTTATAGCTGAGTGGACGTCGCTCTCGACTCGTAATCGTAGCTCATTCGATCCCCCGGTGATGGAACAAACGGAAATCAGCAGAGTTTCTATCATTCTGATGCCCCTGTTACCTAGCAGTAAATATGTACCTGGGCGTTAGACAGCTGCTACGGGCTGCTTGCTGGGTGTGTGTGTGTGTGGAATGTTTTTTATTAGTTAGTAATAATTGATTGATTGACAGTTGAGAGGCGGGCCGAAAGAGTAGAGCTCAACCCTCGCAAGCACAACTAGGTGAACACAACTAGATAAATACTAACCAACCACGATCTCGACAATCCATTACACACACAACCCCCCCCCCCCTCCTCCTCCCACCCCCCCCC
This sequence comes from Procambarus clarkii, assembly GCF_040958095.1. Lineage (NCBI taxonomy): Eukaryota > Metazoa > Arthropoda > Malacostraca > Decapoda > Cambaridae > Procambarus > Procambarus clarkii. The sequence continues at coordinate 6,807 of NW_027191104.1, forward strand.
CCCAACTCCCCAAATCGTTGTACCTAAGTCAATAAAAAATTAAAACAAATCAATTAATTCACCAAAAATACTAACTATAAATAAAAGAACCAAATTTGAGACATACAGTGACTCCAGCGTGGTCTAGTCGGAAGAGAACGTGTTCTCATCTGGAATAGATTGCGATCGAGTCTGTCGGAACGGGTGTGTAACTGCAGGGCACAAATATTTGTGTGTCCCCTCCTGCAGTTGCCTCTGTTTCGACAGGTTCCCTGGATAGCTGGAATTGGCCTGGCCCTTGGAAAGTGGGGAAGGGGTGAAATCCGTTGGGCCCACGGATGGATACCTTGGATCCATGGACCTAGAGCAGGTCTAATCACCTGGGATTCGAACCCACGGTGGGAATAAGGGAGGAGAAGGAAGGGGGGGGGGGGAAGGATGTTTCCCTGGAACCAAACCTCACATAAACCCGGACACTCACACACACGCACACACCCTCACCCGAACACTCACAGGGGCACTCACACTCACACATACCCATAGACTGTGATAAGGGAGACCATCTGAGGGGACACAGATGGCCTCCTGGACCCACAGGTATAACCGGACACACACGCACCCGGACACTCACAGGGACACTCACACTCACACACACTCGCCCGGACACTCACAGGGATATACACACTCACACACAGACACACATCCATAGACACAAACTGTGATAAGGGAGACCATCTGAGGGGACACAGATGGCCTCCTGGACACACAAGTATATATCAATATTTAATTTATTATTTATTATTTAAGTTTATTAAATAAGTAATCAAATTAGTGTGTTTTAATAAATTATTATTTTATTAAATTATTAAATAATTATATTAATAAAACAAATTAATTTAAATTTAATAGTTAAATATTTTTTATTTAATTTACAAATATGACAGATTTTTTAAATATATATATATATATATATATATATATATATATATATATATATATATATATATATATATATATATATATGTATATATATATATATATATATATATATATATATATATATATATAAATATATATATATATATATATATATATATATATATATATATATATATATATATATATATATATATATATATATATGTCGTACCTAGTAGCCAGAACGCACTTCTCGGCCTACTATGCAAGGCCCGATTTGCCTAATAAGCCTAGTTTTCATGAATTAATTGTTTTTCGACTACCTAACCTACCTAACCTAACCTAACCTAACTTTTTCGGCTACCTAACCTAACCTAACTTATAAAGATAGGTTAGGTTAGGTTAGGTAGGGTTGGTTAGGTTCGGTCATATATCTACGTTAATTTTAACTCCAATAAAAAAAAAATTACCTCATACATAATGAAATGGGTAGCTTTATCATTTCATAAGAAAAAAAATAGAGAAAATATATTAATTCAGTATAACTTGGCTTATTAGGCAAATCGGGCCTTGCATAGTAGGCTGAGAAGTGAGTTCTGGCTACTAGGTACGACATATATATATATATATATATATATATATATATATATATATATATATATATATATATATATATACATGCGAACAAGCCTTAATGGTCCCCAGGACTATATGCAACTGAAAACTCACATGCCAGAAGTGACTCGAACCCATACTGCCAGGATCAATGCAACTGGTATGTACAGGACGCCTTAATCCGCTTGTGTCAATTTTAAAGGAATATATTAGTGAATATTTATTTATGTAAATTGATATAAATATATATATATATATATATATATATATATATATATATATATATATATATATATATATATATATATATATATATATATATATATATATATATATATATATAACTGAAAACTCACACCCCAGAAGTGACTCGAACCCATACTCCCAGGAGCAACGCAACTGGTATGTACAAGACGCCTTAATCCACTTGACCATCACGACCGGACAAAATGAGGTGATAGCCGAGGCTATTTGAACCACCCCACCGCCGGCACTCGGATAGTAATCTTGGGCATAGCATTTTACCAAATCACCTCATTCTTTGGGGCACACGTGAGGAACACAAATGCGAACAAGCCTGAATGGTCCCCAGGACAATATGCAACTGAAAACTCACACCCCAGAAGTGACTCGAACCCATACTCCCAGGAGCAACGCAACTGGTATGTACAAGACGCCTTAATCCACTTGACCATCACGACCGGACAAAATGAGGTGATAGCCGAGGCTATTTGAACCACCCCACCGCCGGCACTCGGATGTAATCTTGGGCATAGCATTTTACCAAATCACCTCATTCTTTGGGGCACACGTGAGGAACACAAATGCGAACAAGCCTGAATGGTCCCCAGGACAATATGCAACTGAAAACTCACACCCCAGAAGTGACTCGAACCCATACTCCCAGGAGCAACGCAACTGGTATGTACAAGACGCCTTAATCCACTTGACCATCACGACCGGACAAAATGAGGTGATAGCCGAGGCTATTTGAACCACCCCATCGCCGGCACTCGGATAGTAATCTTGGGCATAGCATTTTACCAAATCACCTCATTCTTTGGGGCACACGTGAGGAACACAAATGCGAACAAGCCTGAATGGTCCCCAGGACAATATGCAACTGAAAACTCACACCCCAGAAGTGACTCGAACCTATACTCCCAGGAGCAACGCAACTGGTATGTACAAGACGCCTTAATCCACTTGACCATCACGACCGGACAAAATGAGGTGATAGCCGAGGCTATTTGAACCACCCCACCGCCGGCACTCGGATAGTAATCTTGGGCATAGCATTTTACCAAATCACCTCATTCTTTGGGGCACACGTGAGGAACACAAATGCGAACAAGCCTGAATGGTCCCCAGGACAATATGCAACTGAAAACTCACACCCCAGAAGTGACTCGAACCCATACTCCCAGGAGCAACGCAACTGGTATGTACAAGACGCCTTAATCCACTTGACCATCACGACCGGACAAAATGAGGTGATAGCCGAGGCTATTTGAACCACCCCACCACCGGCACTCGGATAGTAATCTTGGGCATAGCATTTTACCAAATCACCTCATTCTTTGGGGCACACGTGAGGAACACAAATGCGAACAAGCCTGAATGGTCCCCAGGACAATATGCAACTGAAAACTCACACCCCAGAAGTGACTCGAACCCATACTCCCAGGAGCAACGCAACTGGTATGTACAAGACGCCTTAATCCACTTGACCATCACGACCGGACAAAATGAGGTGATAGCCGAGGCTATTTGAACCACCCCACCGCCGGCACTCGGATAGTAATCTTGGGCATAGCATTTTACCAAATCACCTCATTCTTTGGGGCACACTGTGAGGAACACAAATGCGAACAAGCCTGAATGGTCCCCAGGACAATATGCAACTGAAAACTCACACCCCAGAAGTGACTCGAACCCATACTCCCAGGAGCAACGCAACTGGTATGTACAAGACGCCTTGTACAATATGCAACTGAGTTTTCAGTTGCATATTGTCCTGGGGACCATTCAGGCTTGTTCGCATTTGTGTTCCTCACGTGTGCCCCAAAGAATGAGGTGATTTGGTAAAATGCTATGCCCAAGATTACTATCCGAGTGCCGGCGGTGGGGTGGTTCAAATAGCCTCGGCTATCACCTCATTTTGTCCGGTCGTGATGGTCAAGTGGATTAAGGCGTCTTGTACATACCAGTTGCGTTGCTCCTGGGAGTATGGGTTCGAGTCACTTCTGGGGTGTGAGTTTTCAGTTGCATATTGTCCTGGGGACCATTCAGGCTTGTTCGCATTTGTGTTCCTCACGTGTGCCCCAAAGAATGAGGTGATTTGGTAAAATGCTATGCCCAAGATTACTATCCGAGTGCCGGCGGTGGGGTGGTTCAAATAGCCTCGGCTATCACCTCATTTTGTCCGGTCGTGATGGTCAAGTGGATTAAGGCGTCTTGCACATACCAGTTGCGTTGCTCCTGGGAGTATGGGTTCGAGTCACTTCTGGGGTGTGAGTTTTCAGTTGCATATTGTCCTGGGGACCATTCAGGCTTGTTCGCATTTGTGTTCCTCACGTGTGCCCCAAAGAATGAGGTGATTTGGTAAAATGCTATGCCCAAGATTACTATCCGAGTGCCGGCGGTGGGGTGGTTCAAATAGCCTCGGCTATCACCTCATTTTGTCCGGTCGTGATGGTCAAGTGGATTAAGGCGTCTTGTACATACCAGTTGCGTTGCTCCTGGGAGTATGGGTTCGAGTCACTTATGGGGTGTGAGTTTTCAGTTGCATATTGTCCTGGGGACCATTCTGGCTTGTTCGCATTTGTGTTCCTCACGTGTGCCCCAAAGAATGAGGTGATTTGGTAAAATGCTATGCCCAAGATTACTATCCGAGTGCCGGCGGTGGGGTGGTTCAAATAGCCTCGGCTATCACCTCATTTTGTCCGGTCGTGATGGTCAAGTGGATTAAGGCGTCTTGTACATACCAGTTGCGTTGCTCCTGGGAGTATGGGTTCGAGTCACTTCTGGGGTGTGAGTTTTCAGTTGCATATTGTCCTGGGGACCATTCAGGCTTGTTCGCATTTGTGTTCCTCACGTGTGCCCCAAAGAATGAGGTGATTTGGTAAAATGCTATGCCCAAGATTACTATCCGAGTGCCGGCGGTGGGGTGGTTCAAATAGCCTCAACTATCACCTCATTTTGTCCGGTCGTGATGGTCAAGTGGATTAAGGCGTCTTGTACATACCAGTTGCGTTGCTCCTGGGAGTATGGGTTCGAGTCACTTCTGGGGTGTGAGTTTTCAGTTGCATATTGTCCTGGGGACCATTCAGGCTTGTTCGCATTTGTGTTCCTCATGTGTGCCCCAAAGAATGAGGTGATTTGGTAAAATGCTATGCCCAAGATTACTATCCAAGTGCCGGCGGTGGGGTGGTTCAAATAGCCTCGGCTATCACCTCATTTTGTCCGGTCGTGATGGTCAAGTGGATTAAGGCATCTTGTACATACCAGTTGCGTTGCTCCTGGGAGTATGGGTTCGAGTCACTTCTGGGGTGTGAGTTTTCAGTTGCATATTGTCCTGGGGACCATTCAGGCTTGTTCGCATTTGTGTTCCTCACGTGTGCCCCAAAGAATGAGGTGATTTGGTAAAATGCTATGCCCAAGATTACTATCCGAGTGCCGGCGGTGGGGTGGTTCAAATAGCCTCGGCTATCACCTCATTTTGTCCGGTCGTGATGGTCAAGTGGATTAAGGCGTCTTGTACATACCAGTTGCGTTGCTCCTGGGAGTATGGGTTCGAGTCACTTCTGGGGTGTGAGTTTTCAGTTGCATATTGTCCTGGGGACCATTCAGGCTTGTTCGCATTTGTGTTCCTCACGTGTGCCCCAAAGAATGAGGTGATTTGGTAAAATGCTATGCCCAAGATTACTATCCGAGTGCCGGCGGTGGGGTGGTTCAAATAGCCTCGGCTATCACCTCATTTTGTCCGGTCGTGATGGTCAAGTGGATTAAGGCGTCTTGTACATACCAGTTGCGTTGCTCCTGGGAGTATGGGTTCGAGTCACTTCTGGGGTGTGAGTTTTCAGTTGCATATTGTCCTGGGGACCATTCAGGCTTGTTCGCATATATATATATATATATATATATATATATATATATATATATATATATATATATATATATATATATATATAAAGAGAATGTCTATGTAATAAGGCCACATGCTGGAGGCTGCAGCCATCCACAGATTTATTTTAAAATTTATTCATTAATATATTATTAGGGCTTATTATTACTAAATCATGTATTTGTAGAGGGAATGGTCTGGGGTAGGGAACGGGCATAGGTTGGTCAGTGTTGACTTTAGCTAAAGGATTTAGGAATAATTATTATTCTTATCACTCCCCCCCCCCCTACCAATTTAATTAAAGTTAATTGTAAAATAATGCTTGAGATGGCTGAAGACTTTTTCGTACTTAGAAAAAAACCTAAATTAAACACATAAAGAAGTTTATTGGTCCTGATTTAAGTTAAAGGAAAAGGGGCAAAGGTGGTGGGGGGGGGGAGGATACGGGATTTAGAGGTGGAATGAAGAGAGGGAACAGGGGGAGTGGTGCAGGTGAAACAGGGAGCAAGAGGGGGGAACAGGGGGTGCTGTACAGGTGAAACAGAGAGGAAGAGGGGGGAACAGGGGGAGTGGTGCAGATGAAACAGGGATGAAGAGGGAGAAACAGAGGGGAGTGGTGCAGGTGAAACAGGGATGAAGAGGGAGGAACAGTGGGAGTGGTGCAGGTGAAACAGGGATGGGGATGGGGGAACAGGGGGAGTGGTGCAGGTGAAACAGGGATGGGGATGGGGGAACAGGGGGAGTGGTGCAGGTGAAACAGGGATGGGGATCGGGGAACAGGGGGAGTGGTGCAGGTGAAACAGGGATGCAGAGGGAGAAACAGGGGGGGAGTGGTGCAGGTGAAACAGGGATTAAAGGTAAATTTATATAAGTAGATAGATGGATGTTTACATTGATTGCTAAATATATACATTGACGGATAGACGGATGCATAGATGCATCCGTCTATCTGATGGATGGAAAGACATATGAGTAGATGGATGGATAGACAGAAGAGTTGATGCTCGGATAAATGGAATATAAATGTATATAATGATAAATGGTTGGTTTAATTGAAGATAAATTGATGGATTGACAGATATAAGTAGATAGATAGGTGGATCCATTGATGGATTCATTTGTGGTTATCTCTTGAGGTTCTTCTTGAGATGATTTCGGGGCTTTAGTGTCCCCGCGGTTCGGTCCTCGACCAGGCCTCCACCACCAGGAAGCAGCCCGTGACAGCTGACTAACACCCAGGTACCTGTTTTACTGCAAGGTAACAGGGGCACAGGGTGAAAGAAACTCTGCCCATTGTTTCTCGGCGGCGCCCGGAATCGAACCCGGGACCACAGGATCACAAGTCCAGTGTCCAGTGTGCTGTCCGCTTGGCCGACTGGCTCCCCGGTCGGAGGGGAGCCGGTGAACAGGCAAATCAGGTTAAAGAATATCGGTCGATTTGCTATTGCATCAACTGAGATTCGATATGGGACCATTAGGGTTATAACCAACGAACTCTCTCCGTTTAGACGGTAGGCCTCCAGTTTGTGTGTGTGTGTGTGTGTGTGTGTGTGTGTGTGTGATAGAGAGAAATAGATGTAGTAGATATAAAAAAAGGAAAAATACATATATTTGATAGGCGGGGTCCAAGAGCTAATAACTCGATTCTGCAGATACATATAGTAAATACAAGGAGAAAATAAATACACACACACACACACATTAATTGATAATGGACTGTTTGTGTGCGTATCCATGTGTACTATTGTCAAGACCGACAGACACGTGAAGCTATGTGTGTGTATGTGTACCTGTAATTGAACTGACATGTGTACGGTAATTATCTGTATGTGTCCATTTTAAAGGTACACATTAGTGAATGTGTATTTATGTAAATTGATTGACATATGTACGTGTGCGCGCGATTAGTGTTACTGTAATTAATATGGTTAACATTTATACGTTTGAATGACATAGTTTCCCATTATTGTCACATTTTTTGTTACATGTCTACTATTGTCAAGATGGACAGACACGTCCAGCTATGAGTGTTTATGTGTACCAGTAATTGAACTGACATGTGTACTGCAACTATCTGCGTGTGTCCATTTTAAAGGAATATATTAGTGAATGTTTATTTATGTAAATTGATTGGAATATGTATGTGGACGCTCGGTTAGTGTTACTGTAATTTATATGGTTAACGTTTGAATGACATAGTTTCCCCTCATTGTCACATTTTTTGTTACTATTTCGCTGTTCACTCTCACTCTCTCTGAATCCTGTGGACTAATTGTGCTCACGTGTGTTTGTGTAGGGAAGGGGAACCATAGGCTTTTCAAACAATAATTTGCAACTATTTGCTAAGAAACATTTCAAATTATCATTTTAGTTTCTAATAAGTACTCTTTTTCCTAACATACAAGTCAATCACACAGTACCTAACCTCAGTCAGAAACACTTTTCTTACTATATCTCGAAACGTCTTTTGCATATATATCCTATCTTAAAAAATTAACAATTTTAATTCATAACTGCCAACCCCCCTCCCATCCAAAGCTTTCAAAGCCACCAAACATCATTCCTTTTCCTTAACCTCTCCCAAATTATCTTTTGCACCAATTCACAAACTAGGGGTCTTTATAGCTGAGTGGACGTCGCTCTCGACTCGTAATCGTAGCTCATTCGATCCCCCGGTGATGGAACAAACGGAAATCAGCAGAGTTTCTATCATTCTGATGCCCCTGTTACCTAGCAGTAAATATGTACCTGGGCGTTAGACAGCTGCTACGGGCTGCTTCCTGGGTGTGTGTGTGTGTGGAATGTTTTTTATTAGTTAGTAATAATTGATTGATTGACAGTTGAGAGGCGGGCCGAAAGAGTAGAGCTCAACCCTCGCAAGCACAACTAGGTGAACACAACTAGATAAATACTAACCAACCACGATCTCGACAATCCATTACACACACAACCCCCCCCCCCTCCTCCTCCCCCCCCCCCAACTCCCCAAATCGTTGTACCTAAGTCAATAAAAAATTAAAACAAATCAATTAATTCACCAAAAATACTAACTATAAATAAAAGAACCAAATTTGAGACATACAGCGACTCCAGCGTGGTCTAGTCGGAAGAGAACGTGTTCTCATCTGGATAGATTGCGATCGAGTCTGTCGGAACGGGTGTGTAACTGCAGGGCACAAATATTTGTGTGTTCCCTCCTGCAGCTGCCTCTGTTTCGACAGGTTCCCTGGATAGCTGGAATTGGCCTGGCCCTTGGAAAGTGGGGAAGGGGTGAAATCCGTTGGGCCCACGGATGGATACCTTGGATCCATGGACCTAGAGCAGGTCTAATCACCTGGGATTCGAACCCACGGTGGGAATAAGGGAGGAGAAGGAAGGGGGGGGGGGGAAGGATGTTTCCCTGGAACCAAACCTCACATAAACCCGGACACTCACACACACCCTCACCCGAACACTCACAGGGGCACTCACACTCACACATACCCATAGACTGCGATAAGGGAGACCATCTGAGGGGACACAGATGGCCTCCTGGACCCACAGGTATAACCGGACACACACGCACCCGGACACTCACAGGGACACTCACACTCACACACACTCGCCCGGACACTCACAGGGATATACACACTCACACACAGACACACATCCATAGACACAAACTGTGATAAGGGAGACCATCTGAGGGGACACAGATGGCCTCCTGGACACACAAGTATATATCAATATTTAATTTATTATTTATTATTTAAGTTTATTAAATAAGTAATCAAATTAGTGTCTTTTAATAAATTATTATTTTATTAAATTATTAAATAATTATATTAATAAAACAAATTAATTTAAATTTAATAGTTAAATATTTTTTATTTAATTTACAAATATGACAGATTTTTTAAATATATATATATATATATATATATATATATATATATATATATATATATATATATATATATATATATATATATATACATGCGAACAAGCCTTAATGGTCCCCAGGACTATATGCAACTGAAAACTCACATGCCAGAAGTGACTCGAACCCATACTGCCAGGATCAATGCAACTGGTATGTACAGGACGCCTTAATCCGCTTGTGTCAATTTTAAAGGAATATATTAGTGAATATTTATTTATGTAAATTGATATAAATATATATATATATATATATATATATATATATATATATATATGTATATATATATATATATATATATATATATATATATATATATATATATATATATATATATATATATATATATATATATATATATAAAGAGAATGTCTATGTAATAAGGCCACATGCTGGAGGCTGCAGCCATCCACAGATTTATTTTAAAATTTATTCATTAATATATTATTAGGGCTTATTATTACTAAATCATGTATTTGTAGAGGGAATGGTCTGGGGTAGGGAACGGGCATAGGTTGGTCAGTGTTGACTTTAGCTAAAGGATTTAGGAATAATTATTATTCTTATCACTCCCCCCCCCCCTACCAATTTAATTAAAGTTAATTGTAAAATAATGCTTGAGATGGCTGAAGACTTTTTCGTACTTAGAAAAAACCTAAATTAAACACATAAAGAAGTTTATTGGTCCTGATTTAAGTTAAAGGAAAAGGGGCAAAGGTGGTGGGGGGGGGGGGGAGGATACGGGATTTAGAGGTGGAATGAAGAGAGGGAACAGGGGGAGTGGTGCAGGTGAAACAGGGAGCAAAAGGGGGGAACAGGGGGTGCTGTACAGGTGAAACAGAGAGGAAGAGGGGGGAACAGGGGGAGTGGTGCAGATGAAACAGGGATGAAGAGGGAGAAACAGAGGGGAGTGGTGCAGGTGAAACAGGGATGAAGAGGGAGGAACAGTG
>NW_027191105.1:0-17305 GCF_040958095.1 Procambarus clarkii
GGTGTTACTGTGTGTACTGGTGTTACTGTGTACACTGGTGTTACTGTGTGTACTGGTGTTACTGTGTGTACTGGTGTTACTGTGTACACTGGTGTTACTGTGTGTACTGGTGTTACATGTGTGTACTGGTGTTACTGTGTGTACTGGTGTTACTGTGTACACTGGTGTTACTGTGTGTACTGGTGTTACTGTGTGCACTGGTGTTACTGTGTGTACTGGTGTTACTGTGTACACTGGTGTTACTGTGTGTACTGGTGTTACTGTGTGTACTGGTGTTACTGTGTGTACTGGTGTACTGTGTGTACTGGTGTTACTGTGTGTACTGGTGTTACTGTGTACACTGGTGTTACTGTGTGTACTGGTGTTACTGTGTGTACTGGTGTTACTGTGTGTACTGGTGTTACTGTGTGTACTGGCGTTACTGTGTACACTGGTGTTACTGTGTTCACTGGTGTTACTGTGTGCACTGGTGTTACTCTGTGTACTGGTGTTACTGTGTGTACTGGTGTTTCTGTGTACACTGGTGTTACTGTGTGTAGTGGTGTTACTGTGTGTACTGGTGTTACTGTGTGTACTGGTGTTACTGTGTGTACACGTGTTACTGTGTGTACTGGTGTTACTGTGTACACTGGTGTTACTGTGTGTACTGGTGTTACTGTGTGTACTGGTGTTACTGTGTGTACTGGTGTTACTGTGTTTACTGGTGTTACTGTGTGTACTGGTGTTACTGTGTGTACTGGTGTTACTGTGTACACTGGTGTTACTGTGTGTACTGGTGTTACTGTGTGTACGGGTGTTACTGTGTGTACTGGTGTTACTGTGTGTACGGGTGTTACTGTGTGTACTGGTGTTACTGTGTGTACTGGTGTTACTGTGTGTACGGGTGTTACTGTGTGTACTGGTGTTACTGTGTGTACGGGTGTTACTGTGTACATTGGTGTTACTGTGTGTACTGGTGTTACTGTGTGTACTGGTGTTACTGTGTGTACTGGTGTTACTGTGTGTACGGGTGTTACTGTGTGTACTGGTGTTACTGTGTACACTGGTGTTACTGTGTGTACTGGTGTTACTGTGTGTACTGGTGTTACTGTGTGTACTGGTGTTATTGTGTGTACTCGTGTTACTGTGTGTACTCGTGTTACTGTATACACTGGTGTTACTATGTGTACTGGTGTTACTGTGTGTACTAGCGTTACTGTGTACACAGGTGTTACTGTGTGTACTGGTGTTACTGTGTGTACTGGTGTTACTGTGTACACTGGTGTTACTGTGTGTACTGGTGTTACTGTGTGTACTGGTGTTACTGTGTACACTGGTGTTACTGTGTTTACTGGTGTTACTGTGTGTACTGGTGTTACTGTGTGTACTGGTGTTACTGTGTACACTGGTGTTACTGTGTGTACTGGTGTTACTGTGTGCACTGGTGTTACTGTGTGTACTGGTGTTACTGTGTACACTGGTGTTACTGTGTGTACTGGTGTTACTGTGTGTACTGGTGTTACTGTGTGTACTGGTGTTATTGTGTACACTGGTGTTACTGTGTGTACTGGTGTTACTGTGTGTACTGGTGTTACTGTGTGTACTGGTGTTACTGTGTACACTGGTGTTACTGTGTGTACTGGTGTTACTGTGTGTACTGGTGTTACTGTGTGTACTGGTGTTACTGTGTGTACTGGTGTTACTGTATACACTGGTGTTACTATGTGTACTGGTGTTACTGTGTGTACTGGCGTTACTGTGTACACAGGTGTTACTGTGTTCACTGGTGTTACTGTGTGTACTGGTGTTACTGTGTGTATTTGTGATACTGTATACACTGGTGTTACTGTGTGTACTGGTGTTACTGTGTGTACTGGCTTTACTGTGTACACTGGTGTTACTGTGTTCACTGGTGTTACTGTGTGTACTGGTGTTACTGTGTACACTGGTGTTACTGTGTGTACTGGTGTTACTGTGTACACTGGTGTTACTGTGTGTACTGGTGTTACTGTGTGTACTGGTGTTACTGTGTACACTGGTGTTACTGTGTGTACTGGTGTTACTGTGTGTACTGGTGTTACTGTGTGTACTGGTGTTACTGTGTGTACTGGTGTTACTGTGTGTACTGGTGTTACTGTGTACACTGGTGTTACTGTGTGTACTGGTGTTACTGTGTGCACTGGTGTTACTGTGTGTACTGGTGTTACTGTGTACACTGGTGTTACTGTGTGTACTGGTGTTACTGTGTGTACTGGTGTTACTGTGTGTACTGGTGTTACTGTGTGTACTGGCGTTACTGTGTGTACTGGTGTTACTGTGTACACTGGCGTTACTGTGTGTACTGGTGTTATTGTGTGTACTGGTGTTACTGTGTGTACTGGTGTTACTGTGTGTACTGGCGTTACTGTGTACACTGGTGTTACTGTGTTCACTGGTGTTACTGTGTGCACTGGTGTTACTCTGTGTACTGGTGTTACTCTGTGTACTGGTGTTACTGTGTACACTGGTGTTACTGTGTGTACTGGTGTTACTGTGTGTACTGGTGTTACTGTGTACACTGGTGTTACTGTGTGTACTGGTGTTACTGTGTGTACTGGTGTTACTGTGTGTACTGGTATTACTGTGTACACTGGTGTTACTGTGTGTACTGGTGTTACTGTGTGTACTGGCGTTACTGTGTACACTGGTGTTACTGTGTTCACTGGTGTTACTGTGTGTACTGGTGTTACTGTGTACACTGGTGTTACTGTGTGTACTGGTGTTACTGTGTGTACTGGTGTTACTGTGTACACTGGTGTTACTGTGTGTACTGGTGTTACTGTGTACACTGGTGTTACTGTGTGTACTGGTGTTACTGTGTGTACTGGTGTTACTGTGTACACTGGTGTTACTGTGTGTACTGGTGTTACTGTGTGTACTGGTGTTACTGTGTACACTGGTGTTACTGTGTGTACTGGTGTTACTGTGTGTACTGGTGTTACTGTGTACACTGGTGTTACTGTGTGTACTGGTGTTACTGTGTGTACTGGTGTTACTGTGTGTACTGGTGTTACTGTGTGTACTGGTGTTACTGTGTTTACTGGTGTTACTGTGTGTACTGGTGTTACTGTGTGTACTGGTGTTACTGTGTACACTGGTGTTACTGTGTGTACTGGTGTTACTGTGTGTACTGGTGTTACTGTGTGTACTGGTGTTACTGTGTGTACACGTGTTACTGTGTGTACTGGTGTTACTGTGTACACTGGTGATACTGTGTGTACTGGTGTTACTGTGTGTACTGGTGTTACTGTGTGTACTGGTGTTACTGTGTGTACTGGTGTTACTGTGTTTACTGGTGTTACTGTGTGTACTGGTGTTACTGTGTGTACTGGTGTTACTGTGTACACTGGTGTTACTGTGTGTACTGGTGTTACTGTGTGTACGGGTGTTACTGTGTGTACTGGTGTTACTGTGTGTACGGGTGTTACTGTGTGTACTGGTGTTACTGTGTGTACTGGTGTTACTGTGTGTACGGGTGTTACTGTGTGTACTGGTGTTACTGTGTGTACTGGTGTTACTGTGTGTACGGGTGTTACTGTGTACACTGGTGTTACTGTGTGTACTGGTGTTACTGTGTGTACTGGTGTTACTGTGTGTACTGGTGTTACTGTGTGTACGGGTGTTACTGTGTGTACTGGTGTTACTGTGTACACCGGTGTTACTGTGTGTACTGGTGTTACTGTGTACACCGGTGTTACTGTGTGTACTGGTGTTACTGTGTACACTGGTGTTACTGTGTGTACTGGTGTTACTGTGTGTACTGGTGTTACTGTGTGTATTTGTGATACTGTATACACTGGTGTTACTGTGTGTACTGGTGTTACTGTGTGTACTGGCGTTACTGTGTACACTGGTGTTACTGTGTTCACTGGTGTTACTGTGTGTACTGGCGTTACTGTGTACACAGGTGTTACTGTGTTCACTGGTGTTACTGTGTGTACTGGTGTTACTGTGTGTATTTGTGATACTGTATACACTGGTGTTACTGTGTGTACTGGTGTTACTGTGTGTACTGGCGTTACTGTGTACACTGGTGTTACTGTGTTCACTGGTGTTACTGTGTGTACTGGTGTTACTGTGTACACTGGTGTTACTGTGTGTACTGGTGTTACTGTGTACACTGGTGTTACTGTGTGTACTGGTGTTACTGTGTGTACTGGTGTTACTGTGTACACTGGTGTTACTGTGTGTACTGGTGTTACTGTGTGTACTGGTGTTACTGTGTGTACTGGTGTTACTGTGTGTACTGGTGTTACTGTGTGTACTGGTGTTACTGTGTGTACTGGTGTTACTGTGTACACTGGTGTTACTGTGTGTACTGGTGTTACTGTGTGCACTGGTGTTACTGTGTGTACTGGTGTTACTGTGTACACTGGTGTTACTGTGTGTACTGGTGTTACTGTGTGTACTGGTGTTACTGTGTGTACTGGTGTACTGTGTGTACTGGCGTTACTGTGTGTACTGGTGTTACTGTGTACACTGGCGTTACTGTGTGTACTGGTGTTATTGTGTGTACTGGTGTTACTGTGTGTACTGGTGTTACTGTGTGTACTGGCGTTACTGTGTACACTGGTGTTACTGTGTTCACTGGTGTTACTGTGTGCACTGGTGTTACTCTGTGTACTGGTGTTACTCTGTGTACTGGTGTTACTGTGTACACTGGTGTTACTGTGTGTACTGGTGTTACTGTGTGTACTGGTGTTACTGTGTACACTGGTGTTACTGTGTGTACTGGTGTTACTGTGTGTACTGGTGTTACTGTGTGTACTGGTATTACTGTGTACACTGGTGTTACTGTGTGTACTGGTGTTACTGTGTGTACTGGCGTTACTGTGTACACTGGTGTTACTGTGTTCACTGGTGTTACTGTGTGTACTGGTGTTACTGTGTACACTGGTGTTACTGTGTGTACTGGTGTTACTGTGTGTACTGGTGTTACTGTGTACACTGGTGTTACTGTGTGTACTGGTGTTACTGTGTACACTGGTGTTACTGTGTGTACTGGTGTTACTGTGTGTACTGGTGTTACTGTGTACACTGGTGTTACTGTGTGTACTGGTGTTACTGTGTGTACTGGTGTTACTGTGTACACTGGTGTTACTGTGTGTACTGGTGTTACTGTGTGTACTGGTGTTACTGTGTACACTGGTGTTACTGTGTGTACTGGTGTTACTGTGTGTACTGGTGTTACTGTGTGTACTGGTGTTACTGTGTGTACTGGTGTTACTGTGTTTACTGGTGTTACTGTGTGTACTGGTGTTACAGTGTGTACTGGTGTTACTGTGTACACTGGTGTTACTGTGTGTACTGGTGTTACTGTGTGTACTGGTGTTACTGTGTGTACTGGTGTTACTGTGTGTACACGTGTTACTGTGTGTACTGGTGTTACTGTGTACACTGGTGATACTGTGTGTACTGGTGTTACTGTGTGTACTGGTGTTACTGTGTGTACTGGTGTTACTGTGTGTACTGGTGTTACTGTGTTTACTGGTGTTACTGTGTGTACTGGTGTTACTGTGTGTACTGGTGTTACTGTGTACACTGGTGTTACTGTGTGTACTGGTGTTACTGTGTGTACGGGTGTTACTGTGTGTACTGGTGTTACTGTGTGTACGGGTGTTACTGTGTGTACTGGTGTTACTGTGTGTACTGGTGTTACTGTGTGTACGGGTGTTACTGTGTGTACTGGTGTTACTGTGTACACTGGTGTTACTGTGTGTACTGGTGTTACTGTGTACACTGGTGTTACTGTGTGTACTGGTGTTACTGTGTGTACTGGTGTTACTGTGTACACTGGTGTTACTGTGTGTACTGGTGTTACTGTGTGTACTGGTGTTACTGTGTGTACTGGTGTTACTGTGTGTACTGGTGTTACTGTGTGTACTGGTGTTACTGTGTGTACTGGTGTTACTGTGTACACTGGTGTTACTGTGTGTACTGGTGTTACTGTGTGCACTGGTGTTACTGTGTGTACTGGTGTTACTGTGTACACTGGTGTTACTGTGTGTACTGGTGTTACTGTGTGTACTGGTGTTACTGTGTGTACTGGTGTACTGTGTGTACTGGCGTTACTGTGTGTACTGGTGTTACTGTGTACACTGGCGTTACTGTGTGTACTGGTGTTATTGTGTGTACTGGTGTTACTGTGTGTACTGGTGTTACTGTGTGTACTGGCGTTACTGTGTACACTGGTGTTACTGTGTTCACTGGTGTTACTGTGTGCACTGGTGTTACTCTGTGTACTGGTGTTACTCTGTGTACTGGTGTTACTGTGTACACTGGTGTTACTGTGTGTACTGGTGTTACTGTGTGTACTGGTGTTACTGTGTACACTGGTGTTACTGTGTGTACTGGTGTTACTGTGTGTACTGGTGTTACTGTGTGTACTGGTATTACTGTGTACACTGGTGTTACTGTGTGTACTGGTGTTACTGTGTGTACTGGCGTTACTGTGTACACTGGTGTTACTGTGTTCACTGGTGTTACTGTGTGTACTGGTGTTACTGTGTACACTGGTGTTACTGTGTGTACTGGTGTTACTGTGTGTACTGGTGTTACTGTGTACACTGGTGTTACTGTGTGTACTGGTGTTACTGTGTACACTGGTGTTACTGTGTGTACTGGTGTTACTGTGTGTACTGGTGTTACTGTGTACACTGGTGTTACTGTGTGTACTGGTGTTACTGTGTGTACTGGTGTTACTGTGTACACTGGTGTTACTGTGTGTACTGGTGTTACTGTGTGTACTGGTGTTACTGTGTACACTGGTGTTACTGTGTGTACTGGTGTTACTGTGTGTACTGGTGTTACTGTGTGTACTGGTGTTACTGTGTGTACTGGTGTTACTGTGTTTACTGGTGTTACTGTGTGTACTGGTGTTACTGTGTGTACTGGTGTTACTGTGTACACTGGTGTTACTGTGTGTACTGGTGTTACTGTGTGTACTGGTGTTACTGTGTGTACTGGTGTTACTGTGTGTACACGTGTTACTGTGTGTACTGGTGTTACTGTGTACACTGGTGATACTGTGTGTACTGGTGTTACTGTGTGTACTGGTGTTACTGTGTGTACTGGTGTTACTGTGTGTACTGGTGTTACTGTGTTTACTGGTGTTACTGTGTGTACTGGTGTTACTGTGTGTACTGGTGTTACTGTGTACACTGGTGTTACTGTGTGTACTGGTGTTACTGTGTGTACGGGTGTTACTGTGTGTACTGGTGTTACTGTGTGTACGGGTGTTACTGTGTGTACTGGTGTTACTGTGTGTACTGGTGTTACTGTGTGTACGGGTGTTACTGTGTGTACTGGTGTTACTGTGTGTACTGGTGTTACTGTGTGTACGGGTGTTACTGTGTACACTGGTGTTACTGTGTGTACTGGTGTTACTGTGTGTACTGGTGTTACTGTGTGTACTGGTGTTACTGTGTGTACGGGTGTTACTGTGTGTACTGGTGTTACTGTGTACACCGGTGTTACTGTGTGTACTGGTGTTACTGTGTACACCGGTGTTACTGTGTGTACTGGTGTTACTGTGTACACTGGTGTTACTGTGTGTACTGGTGTTACTGTGTGTACTGGTGTTACTGTGTGTACTGGTGTTACTGTGTACACTGGTGTTACTGTGTGTACTGGTGTTACTGTGTGTACTGGTGTTACTGTGTGTACTGGTGTTACTGTGTACACTGGTGTTACTGCGTGTACTGGTGTTACTGTGTACACTGGTGTTACTGTGTGTACTGGTGTTACTGTGTTTACTGGTGTTACTGTGTGTACTGGTGTTACTGTGTGTACTGGTGTTACTGTGTACACTGGTGTTACTGTGTGTACTGGTGTTACTGTGAGTATTGGTGTTACTGTGTGTACTGGTGTTACTGTGTGTACTGGTGTTACTGTGTGTACTGGTGTTACTGTGTTTACTGGTGTTACTGTGTGTACTGGTGTTACTGTGTGTACTGGTGTTACTGTGTACACTGGTGTTACTGTGTGTAATGGTGTTACTGTGTGTACTGGTGTTACTGTGTGTACACGTGTTACTGTGTGTACTGGTGTTACTGTGTACACTGGTGTTACTGTGTGTACTGGTGTTACTGTGTGTACTGGTGTTACTGTGTGTACTGGTGTTACTGTGTGTACTGGTGTTACTGTGTTTACTGGTGTTACTGTGTGTACTGGTGTTACTGTGTGTACTGGTGTTACTGTGTACACTGGTGTTACTGTGTGTACTGGTGTTACTGTGTGTACGGGTGTTACTGTGTGTACTGGTGTTACTGTGTGTACGGGTGTTACTGTGTGTACTGGTGTTACTGTGTGTACTGGTGTTACTGTGTGTATGGGTGTTACTGTGTGTACTGGTGTTACTGTGTGTACGGGTGTTACTGTGTACATTGGTGTTACTGTGTGTACTGGTGTTACTGTGTGTACTGGTGTTACTGTGTGTACTGGTGTTACTGTGTGTACGGGTGTTACTGTGTGTACTGGTGTTACTGTGTACACTGGTGTTACTGTGTGTACTGGTGTTACTGTGTGTACTGGTGTTACTGTGTGTACTGGTGTTATTGTGTGTACTCGTGTTACTGTGTGTACTCGTGTTACTGTATACACTGGTGTTACTATGTGTACTGGTGTTACTGTGTGTACTGGCGTTACTGTGTACACAGGTGTTACTGTGTGTACTGGTGTTACTGTGTGTACTGGTGTTACTGTGTACACTGGTGTTACTGTGTGTACTGGTGTTACTGTGTGTACTGGTGTTACTGTGTACACTGGTGTTACTGTGTTTACTGGTGTTACTGTGTGTACTGGTGTTACTGTGTGTACTGGTGTTACTGTGTACACTGGTGTTACTGTGTGTACTGGTGTTACTGTGTGCACTGGTGTTACTGTGTGTACTGGTGTTACTGTGTACACTGGTGTTACTGTGTGTACTGGTGTTACTGTGTGTACTGGTGTTACTGTGTGTACTGGTGTTACTGTGTGTACTGGCGTTACTGTGTGTACTGGTGTTACTGTGTGTACTGGTGTTACTGTGTGTACTGGCGTTACTGTGTACACTGGTGTTACTGTGTTCACTGGTGTTACTGTGTACACTGGTGTTACTGTGTGCACTGGTGTTACTGTGTGTACTGGTGTTACTGTGTACACTGGTGTTACTGTGTGTACTGGTGTTACTGTGTGTACTGGTGTTACTGTGTGTACTGGTGTTATTGTGTACACTGGTGTTACTGTGTGTACTGGTGTTACTGTGTGTACTGGTGTTACTGTGTATACTGGTGTTACTGTGTGTACTGGTGTTACTGTGTGTACTGGTGTTACTGTGTGTACTGGTGTTATTGTGTGTACTGGTGTTACTGTGTGTACTGGTGTTACTGTATACACTGGTGTTACTATGTGTACTGGTGTTACTGTGTGTACTGGCGTTACTGTGTACACAGGTGTTACTGTGTTTACTGGTGTTACTGTGTGTACTGGTGTTACTGTGTGTATTTGTGATACTGTATACACTGGTGTTACTGTGTGTACTGGTGTTACTGTGTGTACTGGCGTTACTGTGTACACTGGTGTTACTGTGTTCACTGGTGTTACTGTGTACACTGGTGTTACTGTGTTTACTGGTGTTACTGTGTGTACTGGTGTTACTGTGTGTACTGGTGTTACTGTGTACACTGGTGTTACTGTGTGTACTGGTGTTACTGTGTGCACTGGTGTTACTGTGTGTACTGGTGTTACTGTGTACACTGGTGTTACTGTGTGTACTGGTGTTACTGTGTGTACTGGTGTTACTGTGTGTACTGGTGTTACTGTGTGTACTGGCGTTACTGTGTGTACTGGTGTTACTGTGTGTACTGGTGTTACTGTGTGTACTGGCGTTACTGTGTACACTGGTGTTACTGTGTTCACTGGTGTTACTGTGTACACTGGTGTTACTGTGTGCACTGGTGTTACTGTGTGTACTGGTGTTACTGTGTACACTGGTGTTACTGTGTGTACTGGTGTTACTGTGTGTACTGGTGTTACTGTGTGTACTGGTGTTATTGTGTACACTGGTGTTACTGTGTGTACTGGTGTTACTGTGTGTACTGGTGTTACTGTGTATACTGGTGTTACTGTGTGTACTGGTGTTACTGTGTGTACTGGTGTTACTGTGTGTACTGGTGTTATTGTGTGTACTGGTGTTACTGTGTGTACTGGTGTTACTGTATACACTGGTGTTACTATGTGTACTGGTGTTACTGTGTGTACTGGCGTTACTGTGTACACAGGTGTTACTGTGTTTACTGGTGTTACTGTGTGTACTGGTGTTACTGTGTGTATTTGTGATACTGTATACACTGGTGTTACTGTGTGTACTGGTGTTACTGTGTGTACTGGCGTTACTGTGTACACTGGTGTTACTGTGTTCACTGGTGTTACTGTGTGTACTGGTGTTACTGTGTACACTGGTGTTACTGTGTGTACTGGTGTTACTGTGTACACTGGTGTTACTGTGTGTACTGGTGTTACTGTGTGTACTGGTGTTACTGTGTACACTGGTGTTACTGTGTGTACTGGTGTTACTGTGTGTACTGGTGTTACTGTGTACACCGGTGTTACTGTGTGTACTGGTGTTACTGTGTGTACTGGTGTTACTGTGTACACTGGTGTTACTGTGTTTACTGGTGTTACTGTGTGTACTGGTGTTACTGTGTGTACTGGTGTTACTGTGTACACTGGTGTTACTGTGTGTACTGGTGTTACTGTGTACACTGGTGTTACTGTGTGTACTGGTGTTACTGTGTGTACTGGTGTTACTGTGTGTACTGGTGTTACTGTGTGTACTGGTGCTACTGTGTACACTGGTGTTACTGTGTACTTACCTAATTGCCTAATTGTACTTACCTAATTGTGCTTGCGGGGGTTGAGCTCTGGCTCTTTGGTCCCGCCTCTCAACCGTCAATCAACTGGTGTACAGATTCCTGAGCCTATTGGGCTCTATCATATCTACATTTGAAACTGTGAATGGAGTCAGCCTCCACCACATCACTTCCTAATGCATTCCATTTGCTAACTACTCTGACACTGAAAAAGTTCTTTCTAACGTCTCTGTGGCTCATTTGGGTACTCAGCTTCCACCTGTGTCCCCTTGTTCGCGTCCCACCAGTGTTGAAAAGTTCGTCCTTGTTTACCCGGTCGATACCCCTGAGGATTTTGTAGGTTGTGATCATGTCCCCCCTTACTCTTCTGTCTTCCAGTGTCGTGAGGTGCATTTCCCGCAGCCTTTCCTCATAACTCATGCCTCTTAGTTCTGGGACTAGTCTAGTAGCATACCTTTGGACTTTTTCCAGCTTCGTCTTGTGCTTGACAAGGTACGGGCTCCATGCTGGGGCCGCATACTCCAGGATTGGTCTTACATATGTGGTGTACAAGATTCTGAATGATTCCTTACACAGGTTCCTGAACGCCGTTCTGATGTTAGCCAGCCTCGCATATGCCGCAGACGTTATTCTCTTTATGTGGGCTTCAGGAGACAGGTTTGGTGTGATATCAACTCCTAGATCTTTCTCTCTGTCTGTTTCATTAAGTACTTCATCTCCTATTCTGTATCCTGTGCCTGGCCTCCTGTTTCCACTGCCTAGTTTCATTACTTTGCATTTACTCGGGTTGAACTTCAACAGCCATTTGTTGGACCATTCACTCAGTCTATCCAGGTCATCTTGTAGCCTCCTACTATCATCCTCTGTTTCAATCCTCCTCATAATTTTTGCATCGTCGGCAAACATTGAGAGGAACGAATCTATACCCTCTGGGAGATCATTTACATATACCAGAAACAGTATAGGTCCAAGGACTGACCCCTGCGGGACTCCACTTGTGACGTCTCGCCAATCTGAGACCTCACCCCTCACACAGACTCGTTGTCTCCTGTTGCTTAGGTATTCCTCTATCCACCGGAGTACCTTCCCTCTCACTCCAGCCTGCATCTCCAACTTTCGCACTAGCCTCTTGTGGGGCACTGTATCAAAGGCTTTCTGACAATCCAAAAATATGCAGTCTGCCCACCCGTCTCTTTCTTGCCTTATTTTTGTTGCCTGGTCGTAGAATTCAAGTAACCCTGTGAGGCAGGACCTGCCATCCCTGAACCCATGTTGATGCTGTGTTACAAAGTTCCTTCGCTCCAGATGCTCCACTAGTTTTTTTCGCACAATCTTCTCCATCAGCTTGCATGGTATGCAGGTTAGGGACACTGGCCTGTAGTTCAGTGCCTCCTGTCTATCCCCTTTCTTGTATATCGGGACTACGTTAGCTGCTTTCCAAGTATCTGGCAGTTCCCCTGTTGCCAGTGATTTGTTATACACTATGGAGAGTGGTAGGCTCAGTTCTCTTGCTCCTTCCTTTAGAACCCAAGGGGAGATTCCATCTGGGCCTATAGCCTTCGTCACGTCCAACTCTAGTAAACACTTCCTTACTTCCCCACTGGTAATCTCAAACTCTTCCAGTGGTTCCTGGTTAGCTATTCCCTCACTTACCTCTGGAATTTCTCCTTGTTCTAAGGTGAAGACCTCCTGGAATTTCTTATTCAATTCCTCACACACTTCCTTGTCATTTGTAGTGAATCCTTCCGCCCCTATCCTTAATCTCATAACCTGTTCCTTTACTGTTGTTTTTCTCCTAATGTGGCTATGCAACAATTTAGGCTGAGTCTTTGCCTTGCTTGCGATGTCATTTTCGTATTGTCTTTCAGCCTCTCTTCTCATCCTGACATATTCATTCCTGGCATTCTGGTATCTTTCTCTGCTCTCCAGTGTCCTGTTATTCCTATAGTTTCTCCATGCCCTTTTACCCTTTGTGTGTACTGGTGTTACTGTGTGTACTGGTGTTACTGTGTGTACTGGTGTTACTGTGTACACTGGTGTTACTGTGTGTACTGGTGTTACTGTGTGTACTGGTGTTACTGTGTGTACTGGTGTTACTGTGTGTACTGGTGTTACTGTGTACACTGGTGTTACTGTGTGTACTGGTGTTACTGTGTGCACTGGTGTTACTGTGTGTACTGGTGTTACTGTGTACACTGGTGTTACTGTGTGTACTGGTGTTACTGTGTGTACTGGTGTTACTGTGTGTACTGGCGTTACTGTGTGTACTGGTGTTACTGTGTACACTGGCGTTACTGTGTGTACTGGTGTTATTGTGTGTACTGGTGTTACTGTGTGTACTGGTGTTACTGTGTGTACTGGCGTTACTGTGTACACTGGTGTTACTGTGTTCACTGGTGTTACTGTGTGTACTGGTGTTACTGTGTACACTGGTGTTACTGTGTGTACTGGTGTTACTGTGTACACTGGTGTTACTGTGTGTACTGGTGTTACTGTGTGTACTGGTGTTACTGTGTGTACTGGTGTTACTGTGTACACTGGTGTTACTGTGTGTACTGGTGTTACTGTGTGTACTGGTGTTACTGTGTGTACTGGTGTTACTGTGTGTACTGGTGTTACTGTGTGTACTGGCGTTACTCTGTGTACTGGTGTTACTGTGTGTACTGGTGTTACTGTGTGTACTGGTGTTACTGTGTGTACTGGTGTTACTGTGTGTACTGGTGTTACTGTGTGTACTGGCGTTACTGTGTGTACTGGCGTTACTGTGTGTACTGGCGTTACTGTGTGTACTGGTGTTACTGTGTGTACTGGTGTTACTGTGTGTACTGGTGTTACTGTGTGTACGGGTGTTACTGTGTGTACTGGTGTTACTGTGTGTACGGGTGTTACTGTGTGTACTGGTGTTACTGTGTGTACTGGTGTTACTGTGTGTACGGGTGTTACTGTGTGTACTGGTGTTACTGTGTGTACTGGTGTTACTGTGTGTACGGGTGTTACTGTGTACACTGGTGTTACTGTGTGTACTGGTGTTACTGTGTGTACTGGTGTTACTGTGTGTACTGATGTTACTGTGTGTACGGGTGTTACTGTGTGTACTGGTGTTACTGTGTACACCGGTGTTACTGTGTGTATTGGTGTTACTGTGTACACCGGTGTTACTGTGTGTACTGGTGTTACTGTGTACACTGGTGTTACTGTGTGTACTGGTGTTACTGTGTGTACTGGTGTTACTGTGTGTACTGGTGTTACTGTGTACACTGGTGTTACTGTGTGTACTGGTGTTACTGTGTACACTGGTGTTACTGTGTGTACTGGTGTTACTGTGTACACTGGTGTTACTGTGTGTACTGGTGTTACTGTGTATACTGGTGTTACTGTGTGTACTGGTGTTACTGTGTGTACTGGTGTTACTGTGTGTACTGGTGTTACTGTGTACACTGGTGTTACTGTGTGTACTGGTGTTACTGTGTGTACTGGTGTTACTTTGTGTACTGGTGTTATTGTGTGTACTCGTGTTACTGTGTGTACTGGTGTTACTGTGTGTACTGGTGCTACTGTGTGTACTGGTGTTATTGTGTGTACTGGTGTTACTGTGTGTACTGGTGTTACTGTATACACTGGTGTTACTCTGTGTACTGGTGTTACTGTGTGTAATGGCGTTACTGTGTACACAGGTGTTACTGTGTTCACTGGTGTTACTGTGTGTACTGGTGTTACTGTGTGTATTGGTGTTACTGTATACACTGGTGTTACTGTGTGTACTGGTGTTACTGTGTGTACTGGCGTTACTGTGTACACTGGTGTTACTGTGTTCACTGGTGTTACTGTGTGTACTGGTGTAACTGTGTACACTGGTGTTACTGTGTGTACTGGTGTTACTGTGTACACTGGTGTTACTGTGTGTACTGGTGTTACTGTGTGTACTGGTGTTACTGTGTACACTGGTGTTACTGTGTGTACTGGTGTTACTGTGTGTACTGGTGTTACTGTGTGTACTGGTGTTACTGTGTACACTGGTGTTACTGTGTGTACTGGTGTTACTGTGTGTACTGGTGTTACTGTGTGTACTGGTGTTACTGTGTGAACTGGTGTTACTGTGTACACTGGTGTTACTGTGTGTACTGGTGTTACTGTGTGCACTGGTGTTACTGTGTGTACTGGTGTTACTGTGTACACTGGTGTTACTGTGTGTACTGGTGTTACTGTGTGTACTGGTGTTACTGTGTGTACTGGTGTTACTGTGTGTACTGGCGTTACTGTGCACACTGGCGTTACTGTGTGTACTGGTGTTATTGTGTGTACTGGTGTTACTGTGTGTACTGGTGTTACTGTGTGTACTGGCGTTACTGTGTACACTGGTGTTACTGTGTTCACTGGTGTTACTGTGTGTACTGGTGTTACTGTGTACACTGGTGTTACTGTGTGTACTGGTGTTACTGTGTACACTGGTGTTACTGTGTGTACTTGTGTTACTGTGTGTACTGGTGTTACTGTGTGTACTGGTGTTACTGTGTACACTGGTGTTACTGTGTGTACTGGTGTTACTGTGTGTACTGGTGTTACTGTGTGTTCTGGTATTACTGTGGACACTGGTGTTACTGTGTGTACTGGTGTTACTGTGTGTACTGGCGTTACTGTGTACACTGGTGTTACTGTGTTCACTGGTGTTACTGTGTGTACTGGTGTTACTGTGTGTACTGGTGTTACTGTGTGTACACGTGTTACTGTGTGTACTGGTGTTACTGTGTACACTGGTGTTACTGTGTGTACTGGTGTTACTGTGTGTACTGGTGTTACTGTGTGTACTGGTGTTACTGTGTGTACTGGTGTTACTGTGTTTACTGGTGTTACTGTGTGTACTAGTGTTACTGTGTGTACTGGTGTTACTGTGTACACTGGTGTTACTGTGTGTACTGGTGTTACTGTGTGTACGGGTGTTACTGTGTGTACTGGTGTTACTGTGTGTACGGGTGTTACTGTGTGTACTGGTGTTACTGTGTGTACTGGTGTTACTGTGTGTATGGGTGTTACTGTGTGTACTGGTGTTACTGTGTGTACGGGTGTTACTGTGTACATTGGTGTTACTGTGTGTACTGGTGTTACTGTGTGTACTGGTGTTACTGTGTGTACTGGTGTTACTGTGTGTACGGGTGTTACTGTGTGTACTGGTGTTACTGTGTACACTGGTGTTACTGTGTGTACTGGTGTTACTGTGTGTACTGGTGTTACTGTGTGTACTGGTGTTATTGTGTGTACTCGTGTTACTGTGTGTACTCGTGTTACTGTATACACTGGTGTTACTATGTGTACTGGTGTTACTGTGTGTACTGGCGTTACTGTGTACACAGGTGTTACTGTGTGTACTGGTGTTACTGTGTGTACTGGTGTTACTGTGTACACTGGTGTTACTGTGTGTACTGGTGTTACTGTGTGTACTGGTGTTACTGTGTACACTGGTGTTACTGTGTTTACTGGTGTTACTGTGTGTACTGGTGTTACTGTGTGTACTGGTGTTACTGTGTACACTGGTGTTACTGTGTGTACTGGTGTTACTGTGTGCACTGGTGTTACTGTGTGTACTGGTGTTACTGTGTACACTGGTGTTACTGTGTGTACTGGTGTTACTGTGTGTACTGGTGTTACTGTGTGTACTGGTGTTACTGTGTGTACTGGCGTTACTGTGTGTACTGGTGTTACTGTGTGTACTGGTGTTACTGTGTGTACTGGCGTTACTGTGTACACTGGTGTTACTGTGTTCACTGGTGTTACTGTGTACACTGGTGTTACTGTGTGCACTGGTGTTACTGTGTGTACTGGTGTTACTGTGTACACTGGTGTTACTGTGTGTACTGGTGTTACTGTGTGTACTGGTGTTACTGTGTGTACTGGTGTTATTGTGTACACTGGTGTTACTGTGTGTACTGGTGTTACTGTGTGTACTGGTGTTACTGTGTAAACTGGTGTTACTGTGTGTACTGGTGTTACTGTGTGTACTGGTGTTACTGTGTGTACTGGTGTTATTGTGTGTACTGGTGTTACTGTGTGTACTGGTGTTACTGTATACACTGGTGTTACTATGTGTACTGGTGTTACTGTGTGTACTGGCGTTACTGTGTACACAGGTGTTACTGTGTTTACTGGTGTTACTGTGTGTACTGGTGTTACTGTGTGTATTTGTGATACTGTATACACTGGTGTTACTGTGTGTACTGGTGTTACTGTGTGTACTGGCGTTACTGTGTACACTGGTGTTACTGTGTTCACTGGTGTTACTGTGTACACTGGTGTTACTGTGTTTACTGGTGTTACTGTGTGTACTGGTGTTACTGTGTGTACTGGTGTTACTGTGTACACTGGTGTTACTGTGTGTACTGGTGTTACTGTGTGCACTGGTGTTACTGTGTGTACTGGTGTTACTGTGTACACTGGTGTTACTG
>NW_027191106.1:0-17256 GCF_040958095.1 Procambarus clarkii
GTGGGGGAGGAGCAACGGATTCTGAGGATCTTTGTGTTTGGTGGGTGGAAGAGATCTTCTATGATGATGTGTGGCTTTTCCGATGTCGGCAGTACGTTGTTTGTCTAAAGTTGTAATCGTGGAGAGGAGGGTGGTGTCTACGTTGAAGGCAACAGCAGTGCAATTATGTTTCTGTTCCAGTGTCAGTGCAGGGGTGAGTCCAAGTGTCTGTAGTCCTGTTCGGGCTTTGGGGGTGAGGCAAGCATAGAGGTCAGATTCAGAGGGTAGAAAGAGCTTTATTCCTTTGTCAATGGGGGTGATGGAGGTGTAAGGAGTCTGGGTGATCATGTAGATTTTCTGTCCTATTCCGTCAGGGTCAAGGGGAGGATCAAGAGCATAGAGGAGGCGAAGGCAGTGCATTTTAGGTGAGGTAGTGGTCTGGTGGAGGAGGTGGTGGTGGGTTGACTCAGCTGGGTAGCTGCGATCTCCGTGGAGCTGTGGATCTTAGGCTCGTGAGCTGTGGGTTGGAGCTCGGTTGTCAGAGGCGTAATTCCGGGTTCTTAGCAGGCTAATTGAACCCGGTTCGGCACAAATACAAAGTATTCGTGAGTCCTGAAGGTGTTACTCAAGGGCAACCCCCACTGCTAGTTGACTCGCACTATCACGAGGTTCTAGCAGTGGATCGGCATAGCAAACAAGCCAGGCAGGGAGACACAGGGCGCAAGCACGTGCTGTGGCCCCACCTGGGAGGAAAGGACGAATACCCCACTGCACTTTCACCGCACAGGGGGTAGGTCCGGCCTGAAGAGGAAGAAAATGTTTAGCAGAGGAGAGAAAGAGTGCTATATACGGCAATACACATTACGTAAGTTAGGCCATCCAGCTGTCCCTGGTTTTATTCAGGGTGGCAGTACGGGTTGGCCCACTAGGGTAATGTATCTTTGCACGTTATATCACTGATAGAGCTGTAACATAAACCGTGAACACGCCGAGAGGAAGAGCCGTCGTTGCCTGAAAAAGAGGTGTGTGCCAGTTTGCCTGGGACGAATGCCCGCACGATTTCCCGACTATATCCCATCAAGCGGACGTACTAGTAGCATTGCAACTCCTGCCTGCCCTTACTTTACGCTTGTGGTCGAATAGACACGGCTTTCTCACAACGCTTTCAAAACTGCAGTTGCCTACTCGTCTGTTTCACGTCCCTGTGAAATGACTTTTGCACAAATCCAAAAAATAGAGCAAAATCAGCGATAATAGTGATTGAGGTGAGCCGCCTGTTGGCTGCAGCCAGAGGAAGGAGGGGAGGGGCAACGGGGTG
Source organism: Procambarus clarkii (assembly GCF_040958095.1). Taxonomy (NCBI): domain Eukaryota; kingdom Metazoa; phylum Arthropoda; class Malacostraca; order Decapoda; family Cambaridae; genus Procambarus; species Procambarus clarkii. Next base: position 1,298 of record NW_027191106.1, read on the forward strand.
ACGTAGGCGAGTCGAGCAGCCAATGGCGCTCGAGCAAGCGCCTCGAGACGGCGTATATAAGCAAAAATTTTTCGGCGCCGGCCATCACAAACCACAGTTGTTCACCATGGCTCGCACCAAGCAGACTGCTCGCAAGTCCACGGGAGGCAAGGCTCCTCGTAAGCAGCTGGCCACCAAGGCAGCACGCAAGTCCTGCTCCTGCCACAGGGGGTGTGAAGAAGCCTCACCGTTACAGGCCCGGAACGGTCGCCCTGCGTGAGATCCGTCGTTACCAGAAGAGCACCGAGTTGCTCATACAGGAAACTTCCCTTCCAGCGTCTGGTGCGCGAGATTGCCCAGGACTTCAAGACCGATCTTCGCTTCCAGTCGTCTGCCGTCATGGCTTTACAGGAGGCATCCGAGGCTTACCTGGTCGGTCTCTTCGAGGACACTAACCTCTGTGCCATCCACGCCAAGCGTGTCACCATCATGCCAAAGGACATTCAGCTTGCTCGCCGTATCCGTGGAGAGCGTGCATAAGCTAAATCGACCACCCTAGTATACACCAAACTCGGCCCTTCTCAGGGCCAAAATATCCTTCTAAGGAGATTTCAGACATTCCTAGCATCAGTCATATGAATTAACCTTCATCTACACATATAATAAATAAATAAATAAATAAATAAACAAATACACTAATTAGGTGTCATACATACACGTGATATCAATAAATCAAGTCATTTGTAGTACAACCTGTTCTCTTACAAACAAAACGCCGTCGCTTTTCGCTCTTATGCACTGTCAAGGATCACCCACCCCCCCCACCCCCCCAAAATAAAAATTGTCATACTGTACTAGAAATAAAAGCAGCTTGTATAAGTGACATACTGTCCAGTCCTGTTTTATTCTGTTTTCGGTCCTCTGGCTTAATCTGTTAAGTTAGGAGATGACATTTTAAATTAACCGTTTTCTTGACATTTTCAAACCTAAGAGGGTGGCCTGCCATAGTAATCCTAATGTGGAACATAACAATGAATCTCTAATCTCTAGAAAAAAGATACCGAGTGCTTATATGTGTTGAGAGAGAGAGAGAGAGAGAGAGAGAGAGAGAGAGAGAGAGAGAGAGAGAGAGAGAGAGAGGAGAGAGAGAGAAGAGCAGAGAGAGAGAGAGAGAGAGAGAGAGACACAGACAGACAGACAGACAGACAGACAGACAGACAGACAAGACAGACAGACAGACAGACAGACAGGACAGACAGACAGACAGACAGACAGACAGAGACTGAGAGAGAGAAACACACACAGACAGTTTCATAAATATTCTCATTTTATAGCTATTGCTTTCAGTGACAGAGGTTTTTGTTATAATAGTATTGGTGTCTAACACTCACAATCTCTTTAGAAATTAAAGTGTGGCTCCAATGGAGCCGAGTTTGTTGGTTTGAGGCCAAGCCACCACCACAGGGCAGTAAGTAAGCCGTTTACTTGGAGGAGGTGTACTTGGTGACGGCCTTAGTGCCCTCAGAGACGGCGTGCTTGGCCAGTTCTCCGGGCAACAGGAGCCTTACAGCCGTCTGGATCTCCCGACTGGTAATGGTGGAACGCTTGTTGTAGTGGGCCAGGCGAGAAGCCTCGGCGGCGATGCGCTCGAAGATGTCGTTCACGAACGAGTTCATGATCGACATGGCTTTGGAAGAGATACCAGTGTCGGGGTGGACCTGCTTCAGCACTTTGTAGATGTAGATGCTGTAGCTCTCCTTCCTCCTGCGCTTCTTTTTCTTATCGCCCTTGGCAATGGCCTTCTGGGCCTTTCCGGCCTTCTTGGCAGCCTTTCCAGATGCCTTGGGTGGCATGATGATGCTCGTGCTGGCTGGCGTTGCGATACAATAATGAACTTTTGCGCGAGTCGAGCTTTCCTTTTATATCCCGCTCGCGACTCAGCTCAGAGCGGGTCGCGTGGCGGAGCGCGCTGATTGGTCAGTGGCGGACTCCCTTGATCCTGAGCGGGGTATATAACACGAAGCTCGATCTGCGGGCCGGCATTAAAACACCACAAACCCACAACAGCAGCAGCAATGTCAGGACGCGGCAAGGGAGGCAAAGTGAAGGGCAAGTCAAAGTCTCGCTCCAGCAGGGCCGGACTTCAGTTCCCGTGGGCAGAATTTCACCGTCTGCTGCGTAAGGGCAACTACGCCGAACGCGTCGGTGCTGGCGCTCCTGTCTACCTGGCAGCCGTCATGGAATACCTCGCTGCCGAAGTTCTCGAGCTCGCCGGTAACGCCGCACGTGACAACAAGAAGACCCGTATCATCCCACGTCACTTGCAGTTGGCCATCCGCAACGACGAAGAAACTCAACAACTTCTGTCTGGCGTAACCATTGCACAGGGAGGTGTTCTTCCAAAACATTCAGGCAGTTCTTTTGCCAAAGAAGACAGAGAAGAAGTAAGCACTTCTGCCACCCACCGCGACAAATACCATAACCAGGCTCCATCCGGAGCCACAACACTTTAATAGAGAGATTCAAGTAGACAATCAACTTTCAAACATTAATAATAACATTTATATTGATTTCATTTGGAATGTGTACATAACAAACAAACAAAACAAATTATAGGGGATATTCAGCATCACTTGGAATATTAACCAATCATATAAATCCAATATATATTTTATATTTTTACTTTAAGCGAGGAATTCATATTCTATCCATTTTTAATCATACAAATGAACAAAAGCAATTCTTCACTAGACGTAATGAATGAATAAATGATCAAGGTTTTAATGTGTTTCATGAATATATATATATATATATATATATAATATATATATATATATATATATATATATATATATATATATATATATATATATATATATTAATACTTGTGAACCAGAATATGTTTGAGCAGCAGCGATCGTGCCTGCCATTGGCCGAAGTGCAACAATTCAAATAATTTAAAGGCCTGCTCGGGTATATAAGAGAGGCTGGGAGACTGGGGCCGGTGGTGGGTGATGGGTGATGAGTGATGGGTGTGGTGTGGTGTGGTGTTGTTAAGAGTTGATTTACGGCCAGCCAGCCAGCCAGCCAGCCAGCCAGCTGCAGCCAAGGCAGGGCAGGGCAAGGCAAGGCAAGGCAAGGCAAGGCAAGGCAAGGCAGGCACGGCAAGGCAAGGCAAGGCAGGCAGGCAGGCAGGCAGGCAGCCAGGCAGCCAGGCAGCCAGACAGGCAGGCAGGCAGGCAGGCAGGCAGGCAGGCAGGCATGCAGGCAGGCAGGCAGGCAGGCAGGCAGGCAGGCAGGCAGGCAGCCAGGCAGCCAGGCAGGCAGGCAGGCAGGCAGGCAGGCAGGCAGGCAGGCAGGCAGGCAGGCAGCCAGCCAGCCAGCCAGCCAGCCAGCCAGCCAGCCAGCCAGCCAGCCAGCCAGCCAGCCAGCCAGCCACTCCCACTTTGTATTTATATGCATTCAATTTATATTCAAACATTATATATGTTAAGGGCCTTGTTTTAGTGTTTATTTTAAAAATGACAAACATCGAGTCATTTTACCAGTCCTTTAGCGTTAACGGTGATGCATTTTAAAACTGAACATAAATCGCCTTTTCTGGATATATCAAATATCGAATCCGCTTAATGTGCCTACAATTCAATCATTCAAAAAATACATAATTTACATCAAGCCTTTTCATAGAACAGACAATAAGATTTGTACATGCAAAAAAAAAAAAAAATCCTTTAAGTTATCAATACAATGTGAGAAAACTTTACTTTTATAACTAAAGTTGCACAATTATACCAACTCTATGGTGGCTGGGTTGTAAGGTGTGTGGCTGGTGTTTTGGAAGTCGCGAGTTCAAACGACCCAATGGGAATAATACTTTTTTTTTTTTGCCATACAATCTTCCTAATACTATTATGTAGGTTTGTGTGTGTTTTTTTATTCATTCTTTGGTTTTATAGATGACATACATATTGACTCCTTTTACCGGTCCTTAATTAGGCTCTGGGGAAGCAATGGTGGTGGTGGTGGTGGTGGTGGTGGTGCATTTAAAACTAAACCAAAAATCACCAGTTCTGGACGCGTCAAATATCATATCCGCTTAATGTGTCTACAACCTAATTACTTAAAACTACACTATTTAATTCATTCATATCATGTGCATATTGGTCATTATGCTCATACAACCGACATCAAAATTTATTTTCATTATTAGAATCATACATTTCATCAAGTAATACAGATACAAAGAGATTTTCTTTCTGAGAAGACCGTTAGTATTGGCTTGCAGGCAGGCAGGCAGGCAGGCATTTGAGGGTTATTATTTCGCCTGTTGATTGGGGGGAGGGTTGATGTGTTAGGGGGTTTTCGGTTAGATGTGGTGGTGGTGATTGGTGGTGGTGATTGGTGGTGATTGGTGGTGATTGGTGGTGGTGGTGGTGGTGGTGGTGGTAGTAGGTGGGAGTTGGGGGTGGGGGGGGGGGGGGGAGGGAAGGGGAGGGGAATGATGGTCTGTGGATTCCTTCTCCGTACCCTTTACATATAAGCAAAAATATGCCTTCTTGTGGGTATAGAAACATTAACACAAATTATATCAGTAACTGATATTGTAGCCTTTTAAACAGAAAAGATTTGTACATACAAATACTTTTTAATTATCATTTATTTGTGGAAATGGCATTTACGTCATTAAATTGATACCTCAGCATCAAGCTAGTGTCCTGCAGCAGTGGTCCAGTGGTAAAGTGTATATAAGTGATGCGTATTCTTGGAGTTGCGAGTTCAAACCCGGATTAAGCTATATATATATATATATATACAACATGTTTTGTTTTGGTTGTTTGTTTTTGTATAAAGCCTCACACAATATCTATATTAAGCGAGTTTGTTTTAAACATGACATACATATTAATTCATTTTACCAGGCCTTATTCCACACAACTCCGTGAATTTCCCGTGGAGCCAGCCATTCAAACAAAAACAAACGAAACAAAACAAAACAAAACAAAAAACATTATTGCCAACAGCATTTGGTGTTCCCAGGCGGTCACCCATCCAAGTACTAACCAAACCCAACGTTGCTTAACTTCGCTGATCGGACGAGAAGCGGTGTTCTCAACGTGGTATGGCCGTTGGCATGAGACTGCCTACACATTGTGGCTAATAACCAACTCTTTTAAGTCATCGCGGCAGGATACGGACCTGCTTGTGGTGTCTTAATGGTAATTGTATCCTAACATATTTTTGTCTCCTTGGCATGGATATTTAACATCGTTTATTCAGTCTTGGGTTTATGTTCTTTCGCCATTTACAGACATTTTACATCTACCTACTTCCTCAGCCTGCCCTGCCAATTTCTAATGAATTTGTGGATTTTCTTTTGTAATACAAACATGTGTGTGCTCATCTGCTCTTCAGTTTTTATGATATTTGTCTCATCTGTCCTGCTTTATGATACTTTTACAAAGAACATGAACAAATGCTTCTATTTTAGAGAAGATATGGGATCCAGGTTTCGGAGCCGTAAAACCAACCGTCGTGATTGGTGGACGAGTTGCCAGGTTGCAGCTTCTGTACCGTGCCGGCACATAAATAGGTTCGGCTCAAGCGGCGGCAGCATCATTCCCCCGTGACTGTCTGAGCGTCTCTCATCACCTTGGTTGGTTCATCATCATCATGGTAGAAGCAAAGCCTACCAAGAAGGCTGCGGCTGCTGCTGCTGTGGTGGCCACCACCAGGAAACCTCGCGTCCAGGTTGCTCACCCGAAAACTAGTCAAATGGTTCTAGCCGCGGTCGCAGCACTCAAAGACCGTAAGGGCTCGTCTCTACAAGCAATCAAGAAGTACGTTGTTGCCAACAACAAAGTCGAGGCTGCCAAGATCGCCATTTACATCCGAAGATTTCTCAAGAAAGCAGTGGCTGACGGCATTCTTGTTCAGACCAAGGGAAGTGGAGCTAGTGGATCATTCAAGCTGGCCGTAGCAGAGAAGAGGGCCGTTCTAACTCCCAAGAAAGCCACCACAACCAAGAAACCATCTACAGCAGCAAAGAAGGCCGTGGTAACTCCCAAGAAAGCCGCCACAAGCAACAAACCACCTACAGCCTTGAAAAAGAAGCAGCAGCAGCAGCAGCAGCTTGTTGTTGGGAACAAAAAGCCCAAAATAAAGAGAGCTTCAAAATCTCCCAAACCACCCAAGGCAAAGAAAGCTGTCAAAAAAACAACAAAGGCAAAATAAACGACGACATGCAAGCAGCATGAATACACATGACAATAAACATCCAGGCCTCCCCCCTCAGTGGAGGGGCCTCATATGATTCCAAAAAAGAGTTTAGTTTTGTAGACAAATAAATCATTACTTTTGGGGTAGATTTACTCTGTATATTATATATATATATATATATATATATATATATATATATATATATATATATATATATATATATATATATATATATTATATATATATATATATATATATATATATATATATATATATATATATATATATACATCTATATTATATATATATATATAATATACATATATATATATATATATATATATATATATATATATATATATATATACATGGGTGAGGTGATATGGTACCAAAGTTTTGGGTAAGGTGATTGACATTTACACAAGATAAAACACGAACCAATGGGAATAAAAACATAAGAATGGAAGTAACTGCAGAAGGCCTATTGGCCCATAACACAAGCACTTCCTCTTGATGCTTCTATATTGGTTCAGAGTCTTGAAGCTATAATAATAATATATATATATATATATATATATATATATATATATATATATATATATATATATATATATATATATATATATATATATACACACAAAACTAAATAGTCTTGTTAGACAAATTGCCCCTATTAGAGGCAAGTTGACTAACAAGCCGAATGACTGGCAATTGTTTTGAATTTGAGTTAAATCTAACATAGAAATGTAATCAAACCTAACCTAACCTATGCTAACCCAAGCTAAGCTAACCTAACCTAACCTAAGCTAACCCAAGCTAAGCTAAGCTAACCTAACCTAACCTAAGCTAAGCTAACCTAACCTAACCCAGCAATTCATGATCTTAATATAATACTGTTAATTGGATAAACCAATTTGGAAAGAAATGTTCGAAAATAACAAAATTAACTGTGCTTGTTAGGAAAATTGGGCCTTGCATACTTGTCCCAATAGTGTGGTTCTCGCTTTTAGGTACGACATAAACGTATACCTAAGTTGAGAGAGAAAAAGATTCTCACTCAAACATGCATATCGATTGCCAGTCCTGAATTCTGGGTAGATATTCGTGTCCTCCCTTTTCATTTACCATCATTTGGATACTATCAAAACAGCTCTGAGAAGGATAAAATGAATAAAACGGGTAGCTCACTCATGTAAAAAGGAAGAGTTGGGAAAGATCTCTCTCTCTCTCTCTCCCCCTCACACCCCCCCCCCCCCCCCAATGATCCTGCTCTGCTAGTATATAACGTAACAAACCTTCCCCCCCCCCCCCCCCAATCAGAGTCCCTTTAAGCATGCGAGGATAAAAAATAGATTTCATAAGACCCAATGTGCTAGCTGATATCAAAACAATTTATGTTATCGTCTATTAAGCCCTTCAGTAAAAAAGTATAGGGACCTAATTAGGTCCCGTTTTGAGGTGGTGGTGGGTGGAATCGATGGATTAGCCAAGCTCTTATCCGCCGAATCCGTAGAGGGTACGACCCTGGCGCTTCAGAGCGTACACCACGTCCATGGCAGTGACGGTCTTCCTCTTGGCGTGTTCCGTGTAGGTTACAGCATCACGGATGACGTTCTCGAGGAACACCTTCAGGACGCCACGGGTCTCTTCGTAGATGAGACCCGAAATACGCTTGACGCCGCCACGACGAGCTAAGCGACGAATAGCGGGCTTGGTGATGCCCTGGATGTTGTCACGTAGCACCTTACGATGACGCTTGGCGCCACCCTTTCCGAGTCCCTTGCCTCCCTTGCCGCGTCCAGTCATGGTGTTGTAGTTGTGTGAATCGAATTGACGAATGCCCGCACGATTTCCCGACTATATCCCATCAAGCGGACGTACTAGTAGCATTGCAACTCCTGCCTGCCCTTACTTTACGCTTGTGGTCGAATAGACACGGCTTTCTCACAACGCTTTCAAAACTGCAGTTGCCTACTCGTCTGTTTCACGTCCCTGTGAAATGACTTTTGCACAAATCCAAAAAATAGAGCAAAATCAGCGATAATAGTGATTGAGGTGAGCCGCCTGTTGGCTGCAGCCAGAGGAAGGAGGGGAGGGGCAACGGGGTGACGTAGGCGAGTCGAGCAGCCAATGGCGCTCGAGCAAGCGCCTCGAGACGGCGTATATAAGCAAAAATTTTTCGGCGCCGGCCATCACAAACCACAGTTGTTCACCATGGCTCGCACCAAGCAGACTGCTCGCAAGTCCACGGGAGGCAAGGCTCCTCGTAAGCAGCTGGCCACCAAGGCAGCACGCAAGTCTGCTCCTGCCACAGGGGGTGTGAAGAAGCCTCACCGTTACAGGCCCGGAACGGTCGCCCTGCGTGAGATCCGTCGTTACCAGAAGAGCACCGAGTTGCTCATCAGGAAACTTCCCTTCCAGCGTCTGGTGCGCGAGATTGCCCAGGACTTCAAGACCGATCTTCGCTTCCAGTCGTCTGCCGTCATGGCTTTACAGGAGGCATCCGAGGCTTACCTGGTCGGTCTCTTCGAGGACACTAACCTCTGTGCCATCCACGCCAAGCGTGTCACCATCATGCCAAAGGACATTCAGCTTGCTCGCCGTATCCGTGGAGAGCGTGCATAAGCTAAATCGACCACCCTAGTATACACCAAACTCGGCCCTTCTCAGGGCCAAAATATCCTTCTAAGGAGATTTCAGACATTCCTAGCATCAGTCATATGAATTAACCTTCATCTACACATATAATAAATAAATAAATAAATAAATAAACAAATACACTAATTTAGGTGTCATACATACACGTGATATCAATAAATCAAGTCATTTGTAGTACAACCTGTTCTCTTACAAACAAAACGCCGTCGCTTTTCGCTCTTATGCACTGTCAAGGATCACCCACCCCCCCACCCCCCCAAAATAAAAATTGTCATACTGTACTAGAAATAAAAGCAGCTTGTATAAGTGACATACTGTCCAGTCCTGTTTTATTCTGTTTTCGGTCCTCTGGCTTAATCTGTTAAGTTAGGAGATGACATTTTAAATTAACCGTTTTCTTGACATTTTCAAACCTAAGAGGGTGGCCTGCATAGTAATCCTAATGTGGAACATAACAATGAATCTCTAATCTCTAGAAAAAAGATACCGAGTGCTTATATGTGTTGAGAGAGAGAGAGAGAGAGAGAGAGAGAGAGAGAGAGAGAGAGAGAGAGAGAGAGAGAGAGAGAGAGAGAGAGAGAGAGAGAGAGAGAGAGAGAGAGACACAGACAGACAGACAGACAGACAGACAGACAGACAGACAAGACAGACAGACAGACAGACAGACAGACAGACAGACAGACAGACAGACAGACAGAGACTGAGAGAGAGAAACACACACAGACAGTTTCATAAATATTCTCATTTTATAGCTATTTGCTTTCAGTGACAGAGGTTTTTGTTATAATAGTATTGGTGTCTAACACTCACAATCTCTTTAGAAATTAAAGTGTGGCTCCAATGGAGCCGAGTTTGTTGGTTTGAGGCCAAGCCACCACCACAGGGCAGTAAGTAAGCGTTTACTTGGAGGAGGTGTACTTGGTGACGGCCTTAGTGCCCTCAGAGACGGCGTGCTTGGCCAGTTCTCCGGGCAACAGGAGCCTTACAGCCGTCTGGATCTCCCGACTGGTAATGGTGGAACGCTTGTTGTAGTGGGCCAGGCGAGAAGCCTCGGCGGCGATGCGCTCGAAGATGTCGTTCACGAACGAGTTCATGATCGACATGGCTTTGGAAGAGATACCAGTGTCGGGGTGGACCTGCTTCAGCACTTTGTAGATGTAGATGCTGTAGCTCTCCTTCCTCCTGCGCTTCTTTTTCTTATCGCCCTTGGCAATGGCCTTCTGGGCCTTTCCGGCCTTCTTGGCAGCCTTTCCAGATGCCTTGGGTGGCATGATGATGCTCGTGCTGGCTGGCGTTGCGATACAATAATGAACTTTTGCGCGAGTCGAGCTTTCCTTTTATATCCCGCTCGCGACTCAGCTCAGAGCGGGTCGCGTGGCGGAGCGCGCTGATTGGTCAGTGGCGGACTCCCTTGATCCTGAGCGGGGTATATAACACGAAGCTCGATCTGCGGGCCGGCATTAAAACACCACAAACCCACAACAGCAGCAGCAATGTCAGGACGCGGCAAGGGAGGCAAAGTGAAGGGCAAGTCAAAGTCTCGCTCCAGCAGGGCCGGACTTCAGTTCCCCGTGGGCAGAATTCACCGTCTGCTGCGTAAGGGCAACTACGCCGAACGCGTCGGTGCTGGCGCTCCTGTCTACCTGGCAGCCGTCATGGAATACCTCGCTGCCGAAGTTCTCGAGCTCGCCGGTAACGCCGCACGTGACAACAAGAAGACCCGTATCATCCCACGTCACTTGCAGTTGGCCATCCGCAACGACGAAGAACTCAACAAACTTCTGTCTGGCGTAACCATTGCACAGGGAGGTGTTCTTCCAAACATTCAGGCAGTTCTTTTGCCAAAGAAGACAGAGAAGAAGTAAGCACTTCTGCCACCCACCGCGACAAATACCATAACCAGGCTCCATCCGGAGCCACACACACTTTAATAGAGAGATTCAAGTAGACAATCAACTTTCAAACATTAATAATAACATTTATATTGATTTCATTTGGAATGTGTACATAACAAACAAACAAAACAAAATTATAGGGGATATTCAGCATCACTTGGAATATTAACCAATCATATAAATCCAATATATATTTTATATTTTACTTTAAGCGAGGAATTCATATTCTATCCATTTTTAATCATACAAATGAACAAAAGCAATTCTTCACTAGACGTAATGAATGAATAAATGATCAAGGTTTTAATGTGTTTCATGAATATATTATATAATATATATATATATATATATATATATATATATATATAATATATATATATATATATATATATATATATATATATTAATACTTGTGAACCAGAATATGTTTGAGCAGCAGCGATCGTGCCTGCCATTGGCCGAAGTGCAACAATTCAAATAATTTAAAGGGCCTGCTCGGGTATATAAGAGAGGCTGGGAGACTGGGGCCGGTGGTGGGTGATGGGTGATGAGTGATGGTGTGGTGTGGTGTGGTGTTGTTAAGAGTTGATTTACGGCCAGCCAGCCAGCCAGCCAGCCAGCCAGCTGCAGCCAAGGCAGGGCAGGGCAAGGCAAGGCAAGGCAAGGCAAGGCAAGGCAAGGCAAGGCAAGGCAAGGCAAGGCAAGGCAGGCAGGCAGGCAGGCAGGCAGCCAGGCAGCCAGGCAGCCAGACAGGCAGGCAGGCAGGCAGGCAGGCAGGCAGGCAGGCAGGCAGGCAGGCAGGCAGGCAGGCAGGCAGGCAGGCAGCAGGCAGCAGGCAGGCAGGCAGGCAGGCAGGCAGGCAGGCAGGCAGCCAGCCAGCCAGCCAGCCAGCCAGCCAGCCAGCCAGCCAGCCAGCCAGCCAGCCAGCCAGCCAGCCAGCCAGCCACTCCCACTTTGTATTTATATGCATTCAATTTATATTCAAACATTATATATGTTAAGGGCCTTGTTTTAGTGTTTATTTTAAAAATGACAAACATCGAGTCATTTTACCAGTCCTTTAGCGTTAACGGTGATGCATTTTAAAACTGAACATAAATCGCCTTTTCTGGATATATCAAATATCGAATCCGCTTAATGTGCCTACAATTCAATCATTCAAAAAATACATAATTTACATCAAGCCTTTTCATAGAACAGACAATAAGATTTGTACATGCAAAAAAAAAAAAAATCCTTTAAGTTATCAATACAATGTGAGAAAACTTTACTTTTATAACTAAAGTTGCACAATTATACCAACTCTATGGTGGCTGGGTTGTAAGGTGTGTGGCTGGTGTTTTGGAAGTCGCGAGTTCAAACGACCCAATGGGAATAATACTTTTTTTTTTTTGCCATACAATCTTCCTAATACTATTATGTAGGTTTGTGTGTGTTTTTTTATTCATTCTTTGGTTTTATAGATGACATACATATTGACTCCTTTTACCGGTCCTTAATTAGGCTCTGGGGAAGCAATGGTGGTGGTGGTGGTGGTGGTGGTGGTGCATTTAAAACTAAACCAAAAATCACCAGTTCTGGACGCGTCAAATATCATATCCGCTTAATGTGTCTACAACCTAATTACTTAAAACTACACTATTTAATTCATTCATATCATGTGCATATTGGTCATTATGCTCATACAACCGACATCAAAATTTATTTTCATTATTAGAATCATACATTTCATCAAGTAATACAGATACAAAGAGATTTTCTTTCTGAGAAGACCGTTAGTATTGGCTTGCAGGCAGGCAGGCAGGCAGGCATTTGAGGGTTATTATTTCGCCTGTTGATTGGGGGGAGGGTTGATGTGTTAGGGGGTTTTCGGTTAGATGTGGTGGTGGTGATTGGTGGTGGTGATTGGTGGTGATTGGTGGTGATTGGTGGTGGTGGTGGTGGTGGTGGTGGTAGTAGGTGGGAGTTGGGGGTGGGGGGGGGGGGGAGGGAAGGGGAGGGGAATGATGGTCTGTGGATTCCTTCTCCGTACCCTTTACATATAAGCAAAAATATGCCTTCTTGTGGGTATAGAAACATTAACACAAATTATATCAGTAACTGATATTGTAGCCTTTTAAACAGAAAAGATTTGTACATACAAATACTTTTTAATTATCATTTATTTGTGGAAATGGCATTTACGTCATTAAATTGATACCTCAGCATCAAGCTAGTGTCCTGCAGCAGTGGTCCAGTGGTAAAGTGTATATAAGTGATGCGTATTCTTGGAGTTGCGAGTTCAAACCCGGATTAAGCTATATATATATATATATATACAACATGTTTTGTTTTGGTTGTTTGTTTTTGTATAAAGCCTCACACAATATCTATATTAAGCGAGTTTGTTTTAAACATGACATACATATTAATTCATTTTACCAGGCCTTATTCCACACAACTCCGTGAATTTCCCGTGGAGCCAGCCATTCAAAAAAAACAAACGAAACAAAACAAAACAAAACAAAAAACATTATTGCCAACAGCATTTGGTGTTCCCAGGCGGTCACCCATCCAAGTACTAACCAAACCCAACGTTGCTTAACTTCGCTGATCGGACGAGAAGCGGTGTTCTCAACGTGGTATGGCCGTTGGCATGAGACTGCCTACACATTGTGGCTAATAACCAACTCTTTTAAGTCATCGCGGCAGGATACGGACCTGCTTGTGGTGTCTTAATGGTAATTGTATCCTAACATATTTTTGTCTCCTTGGCATGGATATTTAACATCGTTTATTCAGTCTTGGGTTTATGTTCTTTCGCCATTTACAGACATTTTACATCTACCTACTTCCTCAGCCTGCCCTGCCAATTTCTAATGAATTTGTGGATTTTCTTTTGTAATACAAACATGTGTGTGCTCATCTGCTCTTCAGTTTTTATGATATTTGTCTCATCTGTCCTGCTTTATGATACTTTTACAAAGAACATGAACAAATGCTTCTATTTTAGAGAAGATATGGGATCCAGGTTTCGGAGCCGTAAAACCAACCGTCGTGATTGGTGGACGAGTTGCCAGGTTGCAGCTTCTGTACCGTGCCGGCACATAAATAGGTTCGGCTCAAGCGGCGGCAGCATCATTCCCCCGTGACTGTCTGAGCGTCTCTCATCACCTTGGTTGGTTCATCATCATCATGGTAGAAGCAAAGCCTACCAAGAAGGCTGCGGCTGCTGCTGCTGTGGTGGCCACCACCAGGAAACCTCGCGTCCAGGTTGCTCACCCGAAAACTAGTCAAATGGTTCTAGCCGCGGTCGCAGCACTCAAAGACCGTAAGGGCTCGTCTCTACAAGCAATCAAGAAGTACGTTGTTGCCAACAACAAAGTCGAGGCTGCCAAGATCGCCATTTACATCCGAAGATTTCTCAAGAAAGCAGTGGCTGACGGCATTCTTGTTCAGACCAAGGGAAGTGGAGCTAGTGGATCATTCAAGCTGGCCGTAGCAGAGAAGAGGGCCGTTCTAACTCCCAAGAAAGCCACCACAACCAAGAAACCATCTACAGCAGCAAAGAAGGCCGTGGTAACTCCCAAGAAAGCCGCCACAAGCAACAAACCACCTACAGCCTTGAAAAAGAAGCAGCAGCAGCAGCAGCAGCTTGTTGTTGGGAACAAAAAGCCCAAAATAAAGAGAGCTTCAAAATCTCCCAAACCACCCAAGGCAAAGAAAGCTGTCAAAAAAACAACAAAGGCAAAATAAACGACGACATGCAAGCAGCATGAATACACATGACAATAAACATCCAGGCCTCCCCCCTCAGTGGAGGGGCCTCATATGATTCCAAAAAAGAGTTTAGTTTTGTAGACAAATAAATCATTACTTTTGGGGTAGATTTACTCTGTATATTATATATATATATAATATAATAATATATATATATATATATATATATATATATATATATATATATATAATATACATCTATATATATATATATATAATATATATATATATATATATATATATATATATATATATATATATAATATACATCTATATATATATATATATAATACATATATATATATATATATATATATATATATATATATATATATATATATATATATACATGGGTGAGGTGATATGGTACCAAAGTTTTGGGTAAGGTGATTGACATTTACACAAGATAAAACACGAACCAATGGGAATAAAAACATAAGAATGGAAGTAACTGCAGAAGGCCTATTGGCCCATAACACAAGCACTTCCTCTTGATGCTTCTATATTGGTTCAGAGTCTTGAAGCTATAATAATAATATATATATATATATATATATATATATATATATATATATATATTATATATATATATATATATATATATATATATATATATATACACACAAAACTAAATAGTCTTGTTAGACAAATTGCCCCTATTAGAGGCAAGTTGACTAACAAGCCGAATGACTGGCAATTGTTTTGAATTTGAGTTAAATCTAACATAGAAATGTAATCAAACCTAACCTAACCTATGCTAACCCAAGCTAAGCTAACCTAACCTAACCTAAGCTAACCCAAGCTAAGCTAAGCTAACCTAACCTAACCTAAGCTAAGCTAACCTAACCTAACCCAGCAATTCATGATCTTAATATAATACTGTTAATTGGATAAACCAATTTGGAAAGAAATGTTCGAAAATAACAAAATTAACTGTGCTTGTTAGGAAAATTGGGCCTTGCATACTTGTCCCAATAGTGTGGTTCTCGCTTTTAGGTACGACATAAACGTATACCTAAGTTGAGAGAGAAAAAGATTCTCACTCAAACATGCATATCGATTGCCAGTCCTGAATTCTGGGTAGATATTCGTGTCCTCCCTTTTCATTTACCATCATTTGGATACTATCAAAACAGCTCTGAGAAGGATAAAATGAATAAAACGGGTAGCTCACTCATGTAAAAAGGAAGAGTTGGGAAAGATCTCTCTCTCTCTCTCTCCCCCTCACACCCCCCCCCCCCCACCAATGATCCTGCTCTGCTAGTATATAACGTAACAAACCTTCCCCCCCCCCCCCCCAATCAGAGTCCCTTTAAGCATGCGAGGATAAAAAATAGATTTCATAAGACCCAATGTGCTAGCTGATATCAAAACAATTTATGTTATCGTCTATTAAGCCCTTCAGTAAAAAAGTATAGGGACCTAATTAGGTCCCGTTTGAGGTGGTGGTGG
>NW_027191107.1:0-17245 GCF_040958095.1 Procambarus clarkii
AGTTTTATAACTTTTTAGACACTCAACCCACCAGGGGACTCGAACACTGGCCAACAAGGTGGCAGTTGCATGCTGTATCCACTACACCATACTTCAAAGCCATTAGGAGAGGTAGGAATTCTGGGGTATTTAACCAACCAGAACTCCAATCCTCTCCCAGGCAATGAGATAGTGTGGGACCTCGGATGCTCTTTCATCGGTTCCTGTTATATGGGAAAACTCAGTGCCAAATGCTTAATGCACAGACTACCCTATTCCAGTTGCTGAAGTTTATAACTTTTTAGACACTCAACCCACCAGGGGACTCGAACACTGGCCAACAAGGTGGCAGTTGCATGCTGTATCCACTACACCATACTTCAAAGCCATTAAGAGAGGTAGGAATTCTGGGGTATTTAACCAACCAGAACTCCAATCCTCTCCCAGGCAATGAGATAGTGTGGGACCTCGGATGCTCTTTCATTGGTTCCTGTTATATGGGAAAACTCAGTGCCAAATGCTTAATGCACAGACTACCCTATTCCAGTAGCTGAAGTTTATAACTTTTTAGACACTCAACCCACCAGGGGACTCGAACACTGGCCAACAAGGTGGCAGTTGCATGCTGTATCCACTACACCATACTTCAAAGCCATTAGGAGAGGTAGGAATTCTGGGGTATTTAACCAACCAGAACTCCAATCCTCTCCCAGGCAATGAGATAGTGTGGGACCTCGGATGCTCATTCATCGGTTCCTGTTATATGGGAAAACTCAGTGCCAAATGCTTAATGCACAGACTACCCTATTCCAGTTGCTGAAGTTTATAACTTTTTAGACACTCAACCCACCAGGGGACTCGAACACTGGCCAACAAGGTGGCAGTTGCATGCTGTATCCACTACACCATACTTCAAATCCATTAAGAG
Source organism: Procambarus clarkii (assembly GCF_040958095.1). Classification (NCBI taxonomy): domain Eukaryota; kingdom Metazoa; phylum Arthropoda; class Malacostraca; order Decapoda; family Cambaridae; genus Procambarus; species Procambarus clarkii. Next base: position 908 of record NW_027191107.1, read on the forward strand.
AGGTAGGAATTCTGGGGTATTTAACCAACCAGAACTCCAATCTTCTCCCAGGCAATGAGATAGAGTGGGACCTCGGATGCTCTTTCATCGGTTCCTGTTATATGGGAAAACTCAGTGCCAAATGCTTAATGCACAGACTACCCTATTCCAGTAGCTGAAGTTTATAACTTTTTAGACACTCAACCCACCAGGGGACTCGAACACTGGCCAACAAGGTGGCAGTTGCATGCTGTATCCACTACACCATACTTCAAAGCCATTAAGAGAGGTAGGATTTCTAGGGTATTTAACCAACCAGAACTCCAATCCTCTCCCAGGCAATGAGATAGTGTGGGACCTCGGATGCTCTTTCATCGGTTCCTGTTATATGGGAAAACTCAGTGCCAAATGCTTAATGCACAGACTACCCTATTCCAGTAGCTGAAGTTTATAACTTTTTAGACACTCAACCCACCAGGGGACTCGAACACTGGCCAACAAGGTGGCAGTTGCATGCTGTATCCACTACACCATACTTCAAAGCTATTAAGAGAGGTAGGAATTCTGGGGTATTTAACCAACCAGAACTACAATCCTCTCCCAGGCAATGAGGTAGTGTGGGACCTCGGATGCTCTTTCATCGGTTCCTGTTATATGGGAAAACTCAGTGCCAAATGCTTAATGCACAGACTACCCTATTCCAGTAGCTGAAGTTTATAACTTTTTAGACACTCAACCCACCAGGGGACTCGAACACTGGCCAACAAGGTGGCAGTTGCATGCTGTATCCACTACACCATACTTCAAAGCCATTAAGAGAGGTAGGATTTCTAGGGTATTTAACCAACCAGAACTCCAATCCTCTCCCAGGCAATGAGATAGTGTGGGACCTCGGATGCTCTTTCATCGGTTCCTGTTATATGGGAAAACTCAGTGCCAAACGCTTAATGCACAGACTACCCTATTCCAGTAGCTGAAGTTTATAACTTTTTAGACACTCAACCCACCAGGGGACTCGAACACTGGCCAACAAGGTGGCAGTTGCATGCTGTATCCACTACACCATACTTCAAAGCCATTAGGAGAGGTAGGAATTCTGGGGTATTTAACCAACCAGAACTCCAATCCTCTCCCAGGCAATGAGATAGTGTGGGACCTCGGATGCTCATTCATCGGTTCCTGTTATATGGGAAAACTCAGTGCCAAATGCTTAATGCACAGACAACCCTATTCCAGTTGCTGAAGTTTATAACTTTTTAGACACTCAACCCACCAGGGGACTCGAACACTGGCCAACAAGGTGGCAGTTGCATGCTGTATCCACTACACCATACTTCAAAGCCATTAAGAGAGGTAGGAATTCAGGGGTATTTAACCAACCAGAACTCCAATCTTCTCCCAGGCAATGAGATAGAGTGGGACCTCGGATGCTCTTTCATCGGTTCCTGTTATATGGGAAAACTCAGTGCCAAATGCTTAATGCACAGACTACCCTATTCCAGTAGCTGAAGTTTATAACTTTTTAGACACTCAACCCACCAGGGGACTCGAACACTGGCCAACAAGGTGGCAGTTGCATGCTGTATCCACTACACCATACTTCAAAGCCATTAAGAGAGGTAGGATTTCTAGGGTATTTAACCAACCAGAACTCCAATCCTCTCCCAGGCAATGAGATAGTGTGGGACCTCGGATGCTCTTTCATCGGTTCCTGTTATATGGGAAAACTCAGTGCCAAATGCTTAATGCACAGACTACCCTATTCCAGTAGCTGAAGTTTATAACTTTTTAGACACTCAACCCACCAGGGGACTCGAACACTGGCCAACAAGGTGGCAGTTGCATGCTGTATCCACTACACCATACTTCAAAGCTATTAAGAGAGGTAGGAATTCTGGGGTATTTAACCAACCAGAACTACAATCCTCTCCCAGGCAATGAGGTAGTGTGGGACCTCGGATGCTCATTCATCGGTTCCTGTTATATGGGAAAACTCAGTGCCAAATGCTTAATGCACAGACAACCCTATTCCAGTTGCTGAAGTTTATAACTTTTTAGACACTCAACCCACCAGGGGACTCGAACACTGGCCAACAAGGTGGCAGTTGCATGCTGTATCCACTACACCATACTTCAAAGCCATTAAGAGAGGTAGGAATTCAGGGGTATTTAACCAACCAGAACTCCAATCCTCTCCCAGGCAATGAGATAGTGTGGGACCTCGGATGCTCTTTCATCGGTTCCTGTTATATGGGAAAACTCAGTGCCAAATTCTTAATGCGCAGACTACCCTATTCCAGTAGCTGAAGTTTATATCTTTTTAGACACTCAACCCACCAGGGGACTCGAACACTGGCCAACAAGGTGGCAGTTGCATGCTGTATCCACTACACCATACTTCAAAGCCATTAAGAGAGGTAGGAATTCTGGGGTATTTAACCAACCAGAACTCCAATCCTCTCCCAGGCAATGAGATAGTGTGGGACCTCGGATGCTCTTTCATCGGTTCCTGTTATATGGGAAAACTCAGTGCCAAATTCTTAATGCACAGACTACCCTATTCCAGTAGCTGAAGTTTATATCTTTTTAGACACTCAACCCACCAGGGGACTCGAACACTGGCCAACAAGGTGGCAGTTGCATGCTGTATCCACTACACCATACTTCAAAGCTATTAAGAGAGGTAGGAATTCTGGGGTATTTAACCAACCAGAACTCCAATCCTCTCCCAGGCAATGAGATAGTGTGGGACCTCGGATGCTCTTTCATAGTTCCTGTTATATGGGAAAACTCAGTGCCAAATGCTTAATGCACAGACTACCCTATTCCAGTAGCTGAAGTTTATAACTTTTTAGACACTCAACCCACCAGGGGACTCGAACACTGGCCAACAAGGTGGCAGTTGCATGCTGTATCCACTACACCATACTTCAAAGCCATTAGGAGAGGTAGGAATTCTGGGGTATTTAACCAACCAGAACTCCAATCCTCTCCCAGGCAATGAGATAGTGTGGGACCTCGGATGCTCATTCATCGGTTCCTGTTATATGGGAAAACTCAGTGCCAAATGCTTAATGCACAGACAACCCTATTCCAGTTGCTGAAGTTTATAACTTTTTAGACACTCAACCCACCAGGGGACTCGAACACTGGCCAACAAGGTGGCAGTTGCATGCTGTATCCACTACACCATACTTCAAAGCCATTAAGAGAGGTAGGAATTCAGGGGTATTTAACCAACCAGAACTCCAATCTTCTCCCAGGCAATGAGATAGAGTGGGACCTCGGATGCTCTTTCATCGGTTCCTGTTATATGGGAAAACTCAGTGCCAAATGCTTAATGCACAGACTACCCTATTCCAGTAGCTGAAGTTTATAACTTTTTAGACACTCAACCCACCAGGGGACTCGAACACTGGCCAACAAGGTGGCAGTTGCATGCTGTATCCACTACACCATACTTCAAAGCCATTAAGAGAGGTAGGATTTCTAGGGTATTTAACCAACCAGAACTCCAATCCTCTCCCAGGCAATGAGATAGTGTGGGACCTCGGATGCTCTTTCATCGGTTCCTGTTATATGGGAAAACTCAGTGCCAAATGCTTAATGCACAGACTACCCTATTCCAGTAGCTGAAGTTTATAACTTTTTAGACACTCAACCCACCAGGGGACTCGAACACTGGCCAACAAGGTGGCAGTTGCATGCTGTATCCACTACACCATACTTCAAAGCTATTAAGAGAGGTAGGAATTCTGGGGTATTTAACCAACCAGAACTACAATCCTCTCCCAGGCAATGAGGTAGTGTGGGACCTCGGATGCTCATTCATCGGTTCCTGTTATATGGGAAAACTCAGTGCCAAATGCTTAATGCACAGACAACCCTATTCCAGTTGCTGAAGTTTATAACTTTTTAGACACTCAACCCACCAGGGGACTCGAACACTGGCCAACAAGGTGGCAGTTGCATGCTGTATCCACTACACCATACTTCAAAGCCATTAAGAGAGGTAGGAATTCAGGGGTATTTAACCAACCAGAACTCCAATCCTCTCCCAGGCAATGAGATAGTGTGGGACCTCGGATGCTCTTTCATCGGTTCCTGTTATATGGGAAAACTCAGTGCCAAATTCTTAATGCACAGACTACCCTATTCCAGTAGCTGAAGTTTATATCTTTTTAGACACTCAACCCACCAGAGGACTCGAACACTGGCCAACAAGGAGGCAGTCGCATGCTGTATCCACTACACCATACTTCAAAGCCATTAAGAGAGGTAGGAATTCTGGGGTATTTAACCAACCAGAACTCCAATCCTCTCCCAGGCAATGAGATAGTGTGGGACCTCGGATGCTCTTTCATCGGTTCCTGTTATATGGGAAAACTCAGTGCCAAATTCTTAATGCACAGACTACCCTATTCCAGTAGCTGAAGTTTATATCTTTTTAGACACTCAACCCACCAGGGGACTCGAACACTGGCCAACAAGGTGGCAGTTGCATGCTGTATCCACTACACCATACTTCAAAGCCATTAAGAGAGGTAGGAATTCTGGGGTATTTAACCAACCAGAACTCCAATCCTCTCCCAGGCAATGAGATAGTGTGGGACCTCGGATGCTCTTTCATCGGTTCCTGTTATATGGGAAAACTCAGTGCCAAATGCTTAATGCACAGACTACCCTATTCCAGTAGCTGAAGTTTATAACTTTTTAGACACTCAACCCACCAGGGGACTCGAACACTGGCCAACAAGGTGGCAGTTGCATGCTTTATCCACTACACCATACTTAAAAGCCATTAAGAGAGGTAGGAATTCTGGGGTATTTAACCAACCAGAACTACAATCCTCTCCCAGGCAATGAGGTAGTGTGGGACCTCGGATGCTCTTTCATCGGCTCCTGTTATATGGGAAAACTCAGTGCCAAATGCTTAATGCACAGACTACCCTATTCCAGTAGCTGAAGTTTATAACGTTTTAGACACTCAACCCACTAGGGGACTCGAACACTGGCCAACAAGGTGGCAGTTGCATGCTGTATCCACTACACCATACTTCAAAGCCATTAAGAGAGGTAGGATTTCTAGGGTATTTAACCAACCAGAACTCCAATCCTCTCCCAGGCAATGAGATAGTGTGGGACCTCGGATGCTCTTTCATCGGTTCCTGTTATATGGGAAAACTCAGTGCCAAACGCTTAATGCACAGACTACCCTATTCCAGTAGCTGAAGTTTATAACTTTTTAGACACTCAACCCACCAGGGGACTCGAACACTGGCCAACAAGGTGGCAGTTGCATGCTGTATCCACTACACCATACTTCAAAGCCATTAGGAGAGGAAGGAATTCTGGGGTATTTAACCAACCAGAACTCCAATCCTCTCCCAGGCAATGAGATAGTGTGGGACCTCGGATGCTCTTTCATCGGTTCCTGTTATATGGGAAAACTCAGTGCCAAATGCTTAATGCACAGACTACCCTATTCCAGTAGCTGAAGTTTATAACTTTTTAGACACTCAACCCACCAGGGGACTCGAACACTGCCCAACAAGGTGGCAGTTGCATGCTGTATCCACTACACCATACTTCAAAGCCATTAAGAGAGGTAGGAATTCTGGGGTATTTAACCAACCAGAACTCCAATCCTCTCCCAGGCAATGAGATAGTGTGGGACCTCGGATGCTCTTTCATAGTTCCTGTTATATGGGAAAACTCAGTGCCAAATGCTTAATGCACAGACTACCCTATTCCAGTAGCTGAAGTTTATAACTTTTTAGACACTCAACCCACCAGGGGACTCGAACACTGGCCAACAAGGTGGCAGTTGCATGCTGTATCCACTACACCATACTTCAAAGCCATTAGGAGAGGTAGGAATTCTGGGGTATTTAACCAACCAGAACTCCAATCCTCTCCCAGGCAATGAGATAGTGTGGGACCTCGGATGCTCATTCATCGGTTCCTGTTATATGGGAAAACTCAGTGCCAAATGCTTAATGCACAGACAACCCTATTCCAGTTGCTGAAGTTTATAACTTTTTAGACACTCAACCCACCAGGGGACTCGAACACTGGCCAACAAGGTGGCAGTTGCATGCTGTATCCACTACACCATACTTCAAAGCCATTAAGAGAGGTAGGAATTCAGGGGTATTTAACCAACCAGAACTCCAATCCTCTCCCAGGCAATGAGATAGTGTGGGACCTCGGATGCTCTTTCATCGGTTCCTGTTATATGGGAAAACTCAGTGCCAAATTCTTAATGCACAGACTACCCTATTCCAGTAGCTGAAGTTTATATCTTTTTAGACACTCAACCCACCAGGGGACTCGAACACTGGCCAACAAGGTGGCAGTTGCATGCTGTATCCACTACACCATACTTCAAAGCCATTAAGAGAGGTAGGAATTCTGGGGTATTTAACCAACCAGAACTCCAATCCTCTCCCAGGCAATGAGATAGTGTGGGACCTCGGATGCTCTTTCATCGGTTCCTGTTATATGGGAAAACTCAGTGCCAAATTCTTAATGCACAGACTACCCTATTCCAGTAGCTGAAGTTTATATCTTTTTAGACACTCAACCCACCAGGGGACTCGAACACTGGCCAACAAGGTGGCAGTTGCATGCTGTATCCACTACACCATACTTCAAAGCCATTAAGAGAGGTAGGAATTCAGGGGTATTTAACCAACCAGAACTCCAATCCTCTCCCAGGCAATGAGATAGTGTGGGACCTCGGATGCTCTTTCATCGGTTCCTGTTATATGGGAAAACTCAGTGCCAAATGCTTAATGCACAGACTACCCTATTCCAGTAGCTGAAGTTTATAACTTTTTAGACACTCAACCCACCAGGGGACTCGAACACTGGCCAACAAGGTGGCAGTTGCATGCTTTATCCACTACACCATACTTCAAAGCCATTAAGAGAGGTAGGAATTCTGGGGTATTTAACCAACCAGAACTACATTCCTCTCCCAGGCAATGAGGTAGTGTGGGACCTCGGATGCTCTTTCATCGGCTCCTGTTATATGGGAAAACTCAGTGCCAAATGCTTAATGCACAGACTACCCTATTCCAGTAGCTGAAGTTTATAACTTTTTAGACACTCAACCCACCTAGGGGACTCGAACACTGGCCAACAAGGTGGCAGTTGCATGCTGTATCCACTACACCATACTTCAAAGCCATTAGGAGAGGTAGGAATTTCTAGGGTATTTAACCAACCAGAACTCCAATCCTCTCCCAGGCAATGAGATAGTGTGGGACCTCGGATGCTCTTTCATCGGTTCCTGTTATATGGGAAAACTCAGTGCCAAATGCTTAATGCACAGACTACCCTATTCCAGTAGCTGAAGTTTATAACTTTTTAGACACTCAACCCACCAGGGGACTCGAACACTGGCCCAACAAGGTGGCAGTTGCATGCTGTATCCACTACACCATACTTCAAAGCCATTAAGGAGAGGTAGGAATTCTGGGGTATTTAACCAACCAGAACTCCAATCCTCTCCCAGGCAATGAGATAGTGTGGGACCTCGGATGCTCTTTCATCGGTTCCTGTTATATGGGAAAACTCAGTGCCAAATGCTTAATGCACAGACTACCCTATTCCAGTAGCTGAAGTTTATAACTTTTTAGACACTCAACCCACCAGGGGACTCGAACACTGGCCAACAAGGTGGCAGTTGCATGCTGTATCCACTACACCATACTTCAAAGCCATTAGGAGAGGTAGGAATTCTGGGGTATTTAACCAACCAGAACTCCAATCCTCTCCCAGGCAATGAGATAGTGTGGGACCTCGGATGCTCATTCATCGGTTCCTGTTATATGGGAAAACTCAGTGCCAAATGCTTAATGCACAGACTAACCCTATTCCAGTAGCTGAAGTTTATAACTTTTTAGACACTCAACCCACCAGGGGACTCGAAACACTGGCCAACAAGGTGGCAGTTGCATGCTGTATCCACTACACCATACTTCAAAGCCATTAAGGAGAGGTAGGAATTCATGGGGTATTTAACCAACCAGAACTCCAATCCTCTCCCAGGCAATGAGATAGTGTGGGACCTCGGATGCTCATTCATCGGTTCCTGTTATATGGGAAAACTCAGTGCCAAATGCTTAATGCACAGACTACCCTATTCCAGTAGCTGAAGTTTATAATCTTTTTAGACACTCAACCCACCAGGGGACTCGAACACTGGCCAACAAGGTGGCAGTTGCATGCTGTATCCACTACACCATACTTCAAAGCCATTAAGAGAGGTAGGAATTCTAGGGGTATTTAACCAACCAGAACTCCAATCCTCTCCCAGGCAATGAGATAGTGTGGGACCTCGGATGCTCTTTCATCGGTTCCTGTTATATGGGAAAACTCAGTGCCAAATTCTTAATGCACAGACTACCCTATTCCAGTAGCTGAAGTTTATATCTTTTTAGACACTCAACCCACCAGGGGACTCGAACACTGGCCAACAAGGTGGCAGTTGCATGCTGTATCCACTACACCATACTTCAAAGCCATTAAGAGAGGTAGGAATTCAGGGGTATTTAACCAACCAGAACTCCAATCCTCTCCCAGGCAATGAGATAGTGTGGGACCTCGGATGCTCTTTCATCGGTTCCTGTTATATGGGAAAACTCAGTGCCAAATGCTTAATGCACAGACTACCCTATTCCAGTAGCTGAAGTTTATAACTTTTTAGACACTCAACCCACCAGGGGACTCGAACACTGGCCAACAAGGTGGCAGTTGCATGCTTTATCCACTACACCATACTTCAAAGCCATTAAGAGAGGTAGGAATTCTGGGGTATTTAACCAACCAGAACTACAATCCTCTCCCAGGCAATGAGGTAGTGTGGGACCTCGGATGCTCTTTCATCGGCTCCTGTTATATGGGAAAACTCAGTGCCAAATGCTTAATGCACAGACTACCCTATTCCAGAAGCTGAAGTTTATAACTTTTTAGACACTCAACCCACTAGGGGACTCGAACACTGGCCAACAAGGTGGCAGTTGCATGCTGTATCCACTACACCATACTTCAAAGCCATTAAGAGAGGTAGGATTTCTAGGGTATTTAACCAACCAGAACTCCAATCCTCTCCCAGGCAATGAGATAGTGTGGGACCTCGGATGCTCTTTCATTGGTTCCTGTTATATGGGAAAACTCAGTGCCAAATGCTTAATGCACAGACTACCCTATTCCAGTAGCTGAAGTTTATAACTTTTTAGACACTCAACCCACTAGGGGACTCGAACACTGGCCAACAAGGTGGCAGTTGCATGCTGTATCCACTACACCATACTTCAAAGCCATTAAGAGAGGTAGGAATTCTGGGGTATTTAACCAACCAGAACTACAATCCTCTCCCAGGCAATGAGGATAGTGTGGGACCTCGGATGCTCTTTCATCGGTTCCTGTTATATGGGAAAACTGAATGCCAAATGCTTAATGCACAGACTACCCTATTCCAGTAGCTGAAGTTTATAACTTTTTAGACACTCAACCCACCAGGGGACTCGAACACTGGCCAACAAGGTGGCAGTTGCATGCTGTATCCACTACACCATACTTCAAAGCCATTAAGAGAGGTAGGATTTCTAGGGTATTTAACCAACCAGAACTCCAATCCTCTCCCTGGCAATGAGATAGTGTGGGACCTCGGATGCTCTTTCATCGGTTCCTGTTATATGGGAAAACTCAGTGCCAAACGCTTAATGCACAGACTACCCTATTCCAGTAGCTGAAGTTTATAACTTTTTAGACACTCAACCCACCAGGGGACTCGAACACTGGCCAACAAGATGGCAGTTGCATGCTGTATCCACTACACCATACTTCAAAGATATTAGGAGACGTAGGAATTCTGGGGTATTTAACCAACCAGAACTCCAATCCTCTCCCAGGCAATGAGATAGTGTGGGACCTCGGATGCTCTTTCATCGGTTCCTGTTATATGGGAAAACTCAGTGCCAAATGCTTAATGCACAGACTACCCTATTCCAGTTGCTGAAGTTTATAACTTTTTAGACACTCAACCCACCAGGGGACTCGAACACTGGCCAACAAGGTAGCAGTTGCATGCTGTATCCACTACACCATACTTCAAAGCCATTAAGAGAGGTAGGAATTCTGGGGTATTTAACAAACCAGAACTCCAATCCTCTCCCAGGCAATGAGATAGTGTGGGACCTCGGATGCTCTTTCATCGGTTCCTGTTATATGGGAAAACTCAGTGCCAAATGCTTAATGCACAGACTACCCTATTCCAGTAGCTGAAGTTTATAACTTTTTAGACACTCAACCCACCAGGGGACTCGAACACTGGCTAACAAGGTGGCAGTTGCATGCTTTATCCACTACACCATACTTCAAAGCCATTAAGAGAGGTAGGAATTCTGGGGTATTTAACCAACCAGAACTCCAATCCTCTCCCAGGCAATGAGATAGTGTGGGACCTCGGATGCTCTTTCATCGGTTCCTGTTATATGGGAAAACTCAGTGCCAAATGCTTAATGCACAGACTACCCTATTCCAGTAGCTGAAGTTTATAACTTTTTAGACACTCAACCCACCAGGGGACTCGAACACTGGCCAACAAGGTGGCAGTTGCATGCTTTATCCACTACACCATACTTCAAAGCCATTAAGAGAGGTAGGAATTCTGGGGTATTTAACCAACCAGAACTCCAATCCTCTCCCAGGCAATGACATAGTGTGGGACCTCGGATGCTCTTTCATCGGTTCCTGTTATATGGGAAAACTTAGTGCCAAATGCTTAATGCACAGACTACCCTATTCCAGTAGCTGAAGTTTATAACTTTTTAGACACTCAACCCACCAGGGGACTCGAACACTGGCCACCAAGGTGGCAGTTGCATGCTTTATCCACTACACCATACTTCAAAGCCATTAAGAGAGGTAGGAATTCTGGGGTATTTAACCAACCAGAACTACAATCCTCTCCCAGGCAATGAGGTAGTGTGGGACCTCGGATGCTCTTTCATCGGTTCCTGTTATATGGGAAAACTGAGTGCCAAATGCTTAATGCACAGACTACCCTATTCCAGTAGCTGAAGTTTATAACTTTTTAGACACTCAACCCACCAGGGGACTCGAACACTGGCCAACAAGGTGGCAGTTGCATGCTGTATCCACTACACCATACTTCAAAGCCATTAAGAGAGGTAGGATTTCTAGGGTATTTAACCAACCAGAACTCCAATCCTCTCCCAGGCAATGAGATAGTGTGGGACCTCGGATGCTCTTTCATCGGTTCCTGTTATATGGGAAAACTCAGTGCCAAACGCTTAATGCACAGACTACCCTATTCCAGTAGCTGAAGTTTATAACTTTTTAGACACTCAACCCACCAGGGGACTCGAACACTGGCCAACAAGGTGGCAGTTGCATGCTGTATCCACTACACCATACTTCAAAGATATTAGGAGACGTAGGAATTCTGGGGTATTTAACCAACCAGAACTCCAATCCTCTCCCAGGCAATGAGTAATGTGTGGGACCTCGGATGCTCTTTCATCGGTTCCTGTTATATGGGAAAACTCAGTGCCAAATGCTTAATGCACAGACTACCCTATTCCAGTTGCTGAAGTTTATAACTTTTTAGACACTCAACCCACCAGGGGACTCGAACACTGGCCAACAAGGTAGCAGTTGCATGCTGTATCCACTACACCATACTTCAAAGCCATTAAGAGAGGTAGGAATTCTGGGGTATTTAACCAACCAGAACTCCAATCCTCTCCCAGGCAACGAGATAGTGTGGGACCTCGGATGCTCTTTCATCGGTTCCTGTTATATGGGAAAACTCAGTGCCAAATGCTTAATGCACAGACTACCCTATTCCAGTAGCTGAAGTTTATAACTTTTTAGACACTCAACCCACCAGGGGACTCGAACACTGGCCAACAAGGTGGCAGTTGCATGCTTTATCCACTACACCATACTTCAAAGCCATTAAGAGAGGTAGGAATTCTGGGGTATTTAACCAACCAGAACTACAATCCTCTCCCAGGCAATGAGGTAGTGTGGGACCTCGGATGCTCTTTCATCGGTTCCTGTTATATGGGAAAACTCAGTGCCAAATGCTTAATGCACAGACTACCCTATTCCAGTAGCTGAAGTTTATAACTTTTTAGACACTCAACCCACCAGGGGACTCAAACACTGGCCAACAAGGTGGCAGTTGCATGCTGTATCCACTACACCATACTTCAAAGCCATTAAGAGAGGTAGGATTTCTAGGGTATTTAACCAACCAGAACTCCAATCCTCTCCCAGGCAATGAGATAGTGTGGGACCTCGGATGCTCTTTCATCGGTTCCTGTTATATGGGAAAACTCAGTGCCAAATGCTTAATGCACAGACTACCCTATTCCAGTAGCTGAAGTTTATAACTTTTTAGACACTCAACCCACCAGGGGACTCGAACACTGGCCAACAAGGTGGCAGTTGCATGCTGTATCCACTACACCATACTTCAAAGCCATTAAGAGAGGTAGGATTTCTAGGGTATTTAACCAACCAGAACTCCAATCCTCTCCCAGGCAATGAGATAGTGTGGGACCTCGGATGCTCTTTCATCGGTTCCTGTTATATGGGAAAACTCAGTGCCAAACGCTTAATGCACAGACTACCCTATTCCAGTAGCTGAAGTTTATAACTTTTTAGACACTCAACCCACCAGGGGACTCGAACACTGGCCAACAAGGTGGCAGTTGCATGCTGTATCCACTACACCATACTTCAAAGATATTAGGAGACGTAGGAATTCTGGGGTATTTAACCAACCAGAACTCCAATCCTCTCCCAGGCAATGAGTAATGTGTGGGACCTCGGATGCTCTTTCATCGGTTCCTGTTATATGGGAAAACTCAGTGCCAAATGCTTAATGCACAGACTACCCTATTCCAGTTGCTGAAGTTTATAACTTTTTAGACACTCAACCCACCAGGGGACTCGAACACTGGCCAACAAGGTAGCAGTTGCATGCTGTATCCACTACACCATACTTCAAAGCCATTAAGAGAGGTAGGAATTCTGGGGTATTTAACCAACCAGAACTCCAATCCTCTCCCAGGCAACGAGATAGTGTGGGACCTCGGATGCTCTTTCATCGGTTCCTGTTATATGGGAAAACTCAGTGCCAAATGCTTAATGCACAGACTACCCTATTCCAGTAGCTGAAGTTTATAACTTTTTAGACACTCAACCCACCAGGGGACTCGAACACTGGCCAACAAGGTGGCAGTTGCATGCTTTATCCACTACACCATACTTCAAAGCCATTAAGAGAGGTAGGAATTCTGGGGTATTTAACCAACCAGAACTACAATCCTCTCCCAGGCAATGAGGTAGTGTGGGACCTCGGATGCTCTTTCATCGGTTCCTGTTATATGGGAAAACTCAGTGCCAAATGCTTAATGCACAGACTACCCTATTCCAGTAGCTGAAGTTTATAACTTTTTAGACACTCAACCCACCAGGGGACTCAAACACTGGCCAACAAGGTGGCAGTTGCATGCTGTATCCACTACACCATACTTCAAAGCCATTAAGAGAGGTAGGATTTCTAGGGTATTTAACCAACCAGAACTCCAATCCTCTCCCAGGCAATGAGATAGTGTGGGACCTCGGATGCTCTTTCATCGGTTCCTGTTATATGGGAAAACTCAGTGCCAAATGCTTAATGCACAGACTACCCTATTCCAGTAGCTGAAGTTTATAACTTTTTAGACACTCAACCCACCAGGGGACTCGAACACTGGCCAACAAGGTGGCAGTTGCATGCTTTATCCACTACACCATACTTCAAAGCCATTAAGAGAGGTAGGAATTCTGGGGTATTTAACCAACCAGAACTACAATCCTCTCCCAGGCAATGAGGTAGTGTGGGACCTCGGAAGCTCTTTCATCGGTTCCTGTTATATGGGAAAACTCAGTGCCAAATGCTTAATGCACAGACTACCCTATTCCAGTAGCTGAAGTTTATAACTTTTTAGACACTCAACCCACCAGGGGACTCGAACACTGGCCAACAAGGTGGCAGTTGCATGCTTTATCCACTACACCATACTTCAAAGCCATTAAGAGAGGTAGGAATTCTGGGGTATTTAACCAACCAGAACTACAATCCTCTCCCAGGCAATGAGGTAGTGTGGGACCTCGGATGCTCTTTCATCGGTTCCTGTTATATGGGAAAACTGAGTGCCAAATGCTTAATGCACAGACTACCCTATTCCAGTAGCTGAAGTTTATAACTTTTTAGACACTCAACCCACCAGGGGACTCGAACACTGGCCAACAAGGTGGCAGTTGCATGCTGTATCCACTACACCATACTTCAAAGCCATTAAGAGAGGTAGGATTTCTAGGGTATTTAACCAACCAGAACTCCAATCCTCTCCCAGGCAATGAGATAGTGTGGGACCTCGGATGCTCTTTCATCGGTTCCTGTTATATGGGAAAACTCAGTGCCAAACGCTTAATGCACAGACTACCCTATTCCAGTAGCTGAAGTTTATAACTTTTTAGACACTCAACCCACCAGGGGACTCGAACACTGGCCAACAAGGTGGCAGTTGCATGCTGTATCCACTACACCATACTTCAAAGATATTAGGAGACGTAGGAATTCTGGGGTATTTAACCAACCAGAACTCCAATCCTCTCCCAGGCAATGAGTAATGTGTGGGACCTCGGATGCTCTTTCATCGGTTCCTGTTATATGGGAAAACTCGGTGCCAAATGCTTAATGCACAGACTACCCTATTCCAGTTGCTGAAGTTTATAACTTTTTAGACACTCAACCCACCAGGGGACTCGAACACTGGCCAACAAGGTAGCAGTTGCATGCTGTATCCACTACACCATACTTCAAAGCCATTAAGAGAGGTAGGAATTCTGGGGTATTTAACCAACCAGAACTCCAATCCTCTCCCAGGCAACGAGATAGTGTGGGACCTCGGATGCTCTTTCATCGGTTCCTGTTATATGGGAAAACTCAGTGCCAAATGCTTAATGCACAGACTACCCTATTCCAGTAGCTGAAGTTTATAACTTTTTAGACACTCAACCCACCAGGGGACTCGAACACTGGCCAACAAGGTGGCAGTTGCATGCTTTATCCACTACACCATACTTCAAAGCCATTAAGAGAGGTAGGAATTCTGGGGTATTTAACCAACCAGAACTACAATCCTCTCCCAGGCAATGAGGTAGTGTGGGACCTCGGATGCTCTTTCATCGGTTCCTGTTATATGGGAAAACTCAGTGCCAAATGCTTAATGCACAGACTACCCTATTCCAGTAGCTGAAGTTTATAACTTTTTAGACACTCAACCCACCAGGGGACTCAAACACTGGCCAACAAGGTGGCAGTTGCATGCTGTATCCACTACACCATACTTCAAAGCCATTAAGAGAGGTAGGATTTCTAGGGTATTTAACCAACCAGAACTCCAATCCTCTCCCAGGCAATGAGATAGTGTGGGACCTCGGATGCTCTTTCATCGGTTCCTGTTATATGGGAAAACTCAGTGCCAAATGCTTAATGCACAGACTACCCTATTCCAGTAGCTGAAGTTTATAACTTTTTAGACACTCAACCCACCAGGGGACTCGAACACTGGCCAACAAGGTGGCAGTTGCATGCTTTATCCACTACACCATACTTCAAAGCCATTAAGAGAGGTAGGAATTCTGGGGTATTTAACCAACCAGAACTACAATCCTCTCCCAGGCAATGAGGTAGTGTGGGACCTCGGATGCTCTTTCATCGGTTCCTGTTATATGGGAAAACTCAGTGCCAAATGCTTAATGCACAGACTACCCTATTCCAGTAGCTGAAGTTTATAACTTTTTAGACACTCAACCCACCAGGGGACTCAAACACTGGCCAACAAGGTGGCAGTTGCATGCTGTATCCACTACACCATACTTCAAAGCCATTAAGAGAGGTAGGATTTCTAGGGTATTTAACCAACCAGAACTCCAATCCTCTCCCAGGCAATGAGATAGTGTGGGACCTCGGATGCTCTTTCATCGGTTCCTGTTATATGGGAAAACTCAGTGCCAAATGCTTAATGCACAGACTACCCTATTCCAGTAGCTGAAGTTTATAACTTTTTAGACACTCAACCCACCAGGGGACTCGAACACTGGCCAACAAGGTGGCAGTTGCATGCTTTATCCACTACACCATACTTCAAAGCCATTAAGAGAGGTAGGAATTCTGGGGTATTTAACCAACCAGAACTACAATCCTCTCCCAGGCAATGAGGTAGTGTGGGACCTCGGATGCTCTTTCATCGGTTCCTGTTA
>NW_027191108.1:0-17203 GCF_040958095.1 Procambarus clarkii
CCCTGCTTCACCGTCCATACTGGTGGTCTATACTGTGTGGTTGTTCCCTGCTTCACCGTCCATACTGGTGGTCTATACGTGTGGTGTTCCCTGCTTCACCGTCCATACTGGTGGTCTATACTGTGTGGTGTGTTCCCTGCTTCACCGTCCATACTGGTGGTCTATACTGTGTGTGTGTGTTCCCTGCTTCACCGTCCATACTGGTGGTCTATACTGTGTGTGTTCCCTGCTTCACCGTCCATACTGGTGGTCTATACTGTGTGGTGTGTTCCCTGCTTCACCGTCCATACTGGTGGTCTATACTGTGTGGTGTTCCCTGCTTCACCGTCCATACTGGTGGTCTATACTGTGTGTGTTCCCTGCTTCACCGTCCATACTGGTGGTCTATACTGTGTGGTGTTCCCTGCTTCACCGTCCATACTGGTGGTCTATACTGTGTGTGTGTTCCCTGCTTCACCGTCCATACTGGTGGTCTATACTGTGTGGTGTTCCCTGCTTCACCGTCCATACTGGTGGTCTATACTGTGTGGTGTTCCCTGCTTCACCGTCCATACTGGTGGTCTATACTGTGTGGTGTTCCCTGCTTCACCGTCCATACTGGTGGTCTATACTGTGTGTGTTCCCTGCTTCACCGTCCATACTGGTGGTCTATACTGTGTGTGTCCCTGCTTCACCGTCCATACTGGTGGTCTATACTGTGTGGTGTTCCCTGCTTCACCGTCCATACTGGTGGTCTATACTGTGTGGTGTGTTCCCTGCTTCACCGTCCATACTGGTGGTCTATACTGTGTGGTGTGTTCCCTGCTTCACCGTCCATACTGGTGGTCTATACTGTGTGTGTTCCCTGCTTCACCGTCCATACTGGTGGTCTATACTGTGTGGTGTGTTCCCTGCTTCACCGTCCATACTGGTGGTCTATACTGTGTGGTGTTCCCTGCTTCCCGTCCATACATGGTCTATCTGTGTGTGTTCCCTGCTTCACCGTCCATACTGGTGGTCTATACTGTGTGGTGTTCCCTGCTTCACCGTCCATACTGGTGGTCTATACTGTGTGGTGTTCCCTGCTTCACCGTCCATACTGGTGGTCTATACTGTGTGGTGTTCCCTGCTTCACCGTCCATACTGGTGGTCTATACTGTGTGTTCCCTGCTTCACCGTCCATACTGGTGGTCTATACTGTGTGTGTTCCCTGCTTCACCGTCCATACTGGTGGTCTATACTGTGTGTGTGTTCCCTGCTTCACCGTCCATACTGGTGGTCTATACTGTGGTGTGTTCCCTGCTTCACCGTCCATACTGGTGGTCTATACTGTGTGTGTGTTCCCTGCTTCACCGTCCATACTGGTGGTCTATACTGTGTGTGTTCCCTGCTTCACCGTCCATACTGGTGGTCTATACTGTGTGTGTTCCCTGCTTCACCGTCCATACTGGTGGTCTATACTGTGTGGTGTTCCCTGCTTCACCGTCCATACTGGTGGTCTATACTGTGTGGTGTTCCCTGCTTCACCGTCCATACTGGTGGTCTATACTGTGTGGTGTGTTCCCTGCTTCACCGTCCATACTGGTGGTCTATACTGTGTGTGTTCCCTGCTTCACCGTCCATACTGGTGGTCTATACTGTGGTGTTCCCTGCTTCACCGTCCATACTGGTGGTCTATACTGTGTGGTGTTCCCTGCTTCACCGTCCATACTGGTGGTCTATACTGTGTGTGTTCCCTGCTTCACCGTCCATACTGGTGGTCTATACTGTGTGTGTTCCCTGCTTCACCGTCCATACTGGTGGTCTATACTGTGTGGTGTTCCCTGCTTCACCGTCCATACTGGTGGTCTATACTGTGTTGTTCCCTGCTTCACCGTCCATACTGGTGGTCTATACTGTGTGTGTTCCCTGCTTCACCGTCCATACTGGTGGTCTATACTGTGTGTGTTCCCTGCTTCACCGTCCATACTGGTGGTCTATACTGTGTGGTGTTCCCTGCTTCACCGTCCATACTGGTGGTCTATACTGTGTGTGTTCCCTGCTTCACCGTCCATACTGGTGGTCTATACTGTGTGTGTTCCCTGCTTCACCGTCCATACTGGTGGTCTATACTGTGTGTGTTCCCTGCTTCACCGTCCATACTGGTGGTCTATACTGTGTGGTGTTCCCTGCTTCACCGTCCATACTGGTGGTCTATACTGTGTGGTGTGTTCCCTGCTTCACCGTCCATACTGGTGGTCTATACTGTGTGGTGTTCCCTGCTTCACCGTCCATACTGGTGGTCTATACTGTGTGTGTTCCCTGCTTCACCGTCCATACTGGTGGTCTATACTGTGTGTTCCCTGCTTCACCGTCCATACTGGTGGTCTATACTGTGTGGTGTTCCCTGCTTCACCGTCCATACTGGTGGTCTATACTGTGTGTTCCCTGCTTCACCGTCCATACTGGTGGTCTATACTGTGTGGTGTGTTCCCTGCTTCACCGTCCATACTGGTGGTCTATACTGTGTGTTCCCTGCTTCACCGTCCATACTGGTGGTCTATACTGTGTGGTGTTCCCTGCTTCACCGTCCATACTGGTGGTCTATACTGTGTGGTGTTCCCTGCTTCACCGTCCATACTGGTGGTCTATACTGTGTGGTGTGTTCCCTGCTTCACCGTCCATACTGGTGGTCTATACTGTGTGTGTTCCCTGCTTCACCGTCCATACTGGTGGTCTATACTGTGTGGTGTGTTCCCTGCTTCACCGTCCATACTGGTGGTCTATACTGTGTGGTGTTCCCTGCTTCACCGTCCATACTGGTGGTCTATACTGTGTGGTGTGTTCCCTGCTTCACCGTCCATACTGGTGGTCTATACTGTGTGTGTTCCCTGCTTCACCGTCCATACTGGTGGTCTATACTGTGTGTGTGTTCCCTGCTTCACCGTCCATACTGGTGGTCTATACTGTGTGGTTCCCTGCTTCACCGTCCATACTGGTGGTCTATACTGTGTGGTGTGTTCCCTGCTTCACCGTCCATACTGGTGGTCTATACTGTGTGGTGTTCCCTGCTTCACCGTCCATACTGGTGGTCTATACTGTGTGTGTTCCCTGCTTCACCGTCCATACTGGTGGTCTATACTGTGTGTGTCCCTGCTTCACCGTCCATACTGGTGGTCTATACTGTGTGGTGTTCCCTGCTTCACCGTCCATACTGGTGGTCTATACTGTGTGTGTTCCCTGCTTCACCGTCCATACTGGTGGTCTATACTGGTGTGTTCCCTGCTTCACTGTCCATACTGGTGGTCTATACTGTGTGGGTGTGTTCCCTGCTTCAACGTCCATACTGGTGGTCTATAATGTGTTGTGTTCCCTGCTTCACCGTCCATACTGGTGGTCTATTACTGTGTGGTGTGTTCCCTGCTTCACCGTCCATACTGGTGGTCAATACAGTGTGGTGTTCCCTGCTTCACCGTCCATACTGGTGGTCTATACTGTGTGGTGTGTTCCCTGCTTCACCGTCCATACTGGTGGTCTATACTGTGTGGTGTGTTCCCTGCTTCACCGTCCATACTGGTGGTCTATACTGTGTGGTGTTCCCTGCTTCACCGTCATTCTGGTGGTCTATACTGTGTGGTGTGTTCCCTGCTTCACCGTCCATACTGGTGGTCTATACTGTGTGGTGTTCCCTGCTTCACCGTCCATACTGGTGGTCTATACTGTGTGTTCCATGCTTCACCGTCCATACTGGTGGTCTATACTGTGTGGTGTTCCCTGCTTCACCGTCCCGTCCATACTGGTGGTCTATACTGTGTGGTGTGTTCCCTGCTTCACCGTCCATACTGGTGGTCTATACTGTGTGTTCCCTGCTTCACCGTCCATACTGGTGGTCTATACTGTGTGGTGTGTTCCCTGCTTCACCGTCCATACTGGTGGTCTATACTGTGGTGTGTTCCCTGCTTCACCGTCCATACTGGTAGTCTATACTGTGTGGTGTGTTCCCTGCTTCACCGTCAATACTGGTGGTCTATACTGTGTGGTGTTCCCTGCTTCACCGTCCATACTGGTGGTCTATACTGTGTGTTCCCTGCTTCATCGTCCATTCTGGTGGTCTATACTGTGTGTTCCTTGCTTCACCGTCCATACTGGTGGTCTATACTGTGTGGTGTTCCCTGCTTCACCGTCCATACTGGTGGTCTATACTGTGTGTTCCCTGCTTCACTGTCCATACTGGTGGTCTATACTGTGTGGTGTGTTCCCTGCTTCACCGTCCATACTGGTGGTCTATAATGTGTTGTGTTCCCTGCTTCACCGTCCATACTGGTGGTCTATACTGTGTGGTGTTCCCTGCTTCACCGTCCATACTGGTGGTCTATACTGTGTGTTCCCTGCTTCACTGTCCATACTGGTGGTCTATACTGTGTGGCGTGTTCCCTGCTTCACCGTCCATACTGGTGGTCTATACTGTGTGGTGTTCCCTGCTTCACCGTCCATACTGTGGTCTATACTGTGTGGTGTGTTCCCTGCTTCACCGTCCATACTGGTGGTCTATACAGTGTGGTGTTCCCTGCTTCACCGTCCATACTGGTGGTCTATACTGTGTGGTGTGTTCCTGCTTCACCGTCCATTCTGGTGGTCTATACTGTGTGGTGTGTTCCCTGCTTCACCGTCCATACTGGTGGTCTATACTGTGGTGTGTTCCCTGCTTCACCTTCCATACTGGTGGTCTATACTGTGTGGTGTGTTCCCTGCTTCACCGTCCGTACTGGTGGTCTATACTGTGTGGTGTTCCCTGCTTCACCGTCCATTCTGGTGGTCTATACTGTGTGGTGTGTTCCCTGCTTCACCGTCCATACTGGTGGTCTATACTGTGTGGTGTTCCCTGCTTCACCGTCCATACTGGTGGTCTATACTGTGTGTTCCCTGCTTCACCGTCCATACTGGTGGTCTATACTGTGTGGTGTTCCCAGCTTCACCGTCCATACTGGTGGTCTATACAGTGTGGTGTTCCCTGCTTCACCGTCCATACTGGTGGTCTATACTGTGTGGTGTGTTCCCTGCTTCACCGTCCATACTGGTGGTCTATACTGTGTGGTGTGTTCCCTGCTTCACCGTCCATACTGGTGGTCTATACTGTGGTGTGTTCCCTGCTTCACAGTCCATACTGGTGGTCTATACTGTGTGGTGTGTTCCCTGCTTCACCGTCCATACTGGTGGTCTATACTGTGTGGTGTTCCCTGCTTCACCGTCCATACTGGTGGTCTATACTGTGTGGTGTTTTCCCTGCTTCACCGTCCATACTGGTGGTCTATACTGTGTGGTGTTCCCTGCTTCACCGTCCATACTGGTGGTCTATACTGTGTGGTGTGTTCCCTGCTTCACCGTCCATACTGGTGGTCTATACTGTGTGGTGTGTTCCTGCTTCACCGTCCATACTGGTGGTCTATACTGTGGTGTGTTCCCTGCTTCACCGTCCATACTGGTGGTCTATACTGTGTGGTGTGTTCCCTGCTTCACCGTCCGTACTGGTGGTCTATACTGTGTGGTGTTCCCTGCTTCACCGTCCATTCTGGTGGTCTATACTGTGTGGTGTGTTCCCTGCTTCACCGTCCATACTGGTGGTCTATACTGTGTGGTGTTCCCTGCTTCACCGTCCATACTGGTGGTCTATACTGTGTGTTCCTGCTTCACCGTCCATACTGGTGGTCTATACTGTGTGGTGTTCCCTGCTTCACCGTCCATACTGGTGGTCTATACAGTGTGGTGTTCCCTGCTTCACCGTCCATACTGGTGGTCTATACTGTGTGGTGTGTTCCCTGCTTCACCGTCCATACTGGTGGTCTATACTGTGGTGTGTTCCCTGCTTCACCGTCCATACTGGTGGTCTATACTGTGTGGTGTGTTCCCTGCTTCACCGTCCATACTGGTGGTCTATACTGTGTGGTGTTCCTGCTTCACCGTCCATACTGGTGGTCTATACTGTGTGGTGTGTTCCCTGCTTCACCGTCCATACTGGTGGTCTATACTGTGTGGTGTTCCCTGCTTCACCGTCCATACTGGTGGTCTATACTGTGTGGTGTGTTCCCTGCTTCACCGTCCATACTGGTGGTCTATACTGTGTGGTGTTCCCTGCTTCACCGTCCATTCTGGTGGTCTATACTGTGTGGTGTGTTCCCTGCTTCACCGTCCATACTGGTGGTCTATACTGTGTGGTGTTCCCTGCTTCACCGTCCATACTGGTGGTCTATACTGTGTGTTCCATGCTTCACCGTCCATACTGGTGGTCTATACTGTGTGGTGTTCCCTGCTTCACCGTCCCGTCCATACTGGTGGTCTATACTGTGTGGTGTGTTCCCTGCTTCACCGTCCATACTGGTGGTCTATACTGTGTGTTCCCTGCTTCACCGTCCATACTGGTGGTCTATACTGTGTGGTGTGTTCCCTGCTTCACCGTCCATACTGGTGGTCTATACTGTGGTGTGTTCCCTGCTTCACCGTCCATACTGGTAGTCTATACTGTGTGGTGTGTTCCCTGCTTCACCGTCAATACTGGTGGTCTATACTGTGTGGTGTTCCCTGCTTCACCGTCCATACTGGTGGTCTATACTGTGTGTTCCCTGCTTCACCGTCCATTCTGGTGGTCTATACTGTGTGTTCCTTGCTTCACCGTCCATACTGGTGGTCTATACTGTGTGGTGTTCCCTGCTTCACCGTCCATACGGGTGGTCTATACTGTGTGTTCCCTGCTTCACTGTCCATACTGGTGGTCTATACTGTGTGGTGTGTTCCCTGCTTCACCGTCCATACTGGTGGTCTATACAGTGTGGTGTTCCCTGCTTCACCGTCCATACTGGTGGTCTATACTGTGTGGTGTGTTCCCTGCTTCACCGTCCATACTGGTGGTCTATACTGTGTGGTGTGTTCCCTGCTTCACCGTCCATACTGGTGGTCTATACTGTGGTGTGTTCCCTGCTTCACCGTCCATACTGGTGGTCTATACTGTGTGGTGTGTTTCCTGCTTCACCGTCCATACTGGTGGTCTATACTGTGTGGTGTTCCCTGCTTCACCGGCCATACTGGTGGTCTATACTGTGTGGTGTGTTCCTGCTTCACCGTCCATACTGGTGGTCTATACTGTGTGGTGTTCCCTGCTTCACCGTCCATACTGGTGGTCTATAC
Organism: Procambarus clarkii; assembly: GCF_040958095.1. Classification (NCBI taxonomy): domain Eukaryota; kingdom Metazoa; phylum Arthropoda; class Malacostraca; order Decapoda; family Cambaridae; genus Procambarus; species Procambarus clarkii. The sequence continues at coordinate 7,138 of NW_027191108.1, forward strand.
TGTGTGGTGTGTTCCCTGCTTCACCGTCCATACTGGTGGTCTATACTGTGGTGGTGTTCCCTGCTTCACCGTCCATTCTGGTGGTCTATACTGTGTGGTGTGTTCCCTGCTTCACCGTCCATACTGGTGGTCTATACTGTGTGGTGTTCCCTGCTTCACCGTCCATACTGGTGGTCTATACTGTGTGTTCCCTGCTTCACCGTCCATTCTGGTGGTCTATACTGTGTGTTCCTTGCTTCACCGTCCATACTGGTGGTCTATACTGTGTGGTGTTCCCTGCTTCACCGTCCATACTGGTGGTCTATACTGTGTGTTCCCTGCTTCACTGTCCATACTGGTGGTCTATACTGTGTGGTGTGTTCCCTGCTTCACCGTCCATACTGGTGGTCTATAATGTGTTGTGTTCCCTGCTTCACCGTCCATACTGGTGGTCTATACTGTGTGGTGTTCCCTGCTTCACCGTCCATACTGGTGGTCTATACTGTGTGTTCCCTGCTTCACTGTCCATACTGGTGGTCTATACTGTGTGGCGTGTTCCCTGCTTCACCGTCCATACTGGTGGTCTATACTGTGTGGTGTTCCCTGCTTCACCGTCCATACTGGTGGTCTATACTGTGTGGTGTGTTCCCTGCTTCACCGTCCATACTGGTGGTCTATACAGTGTGGTGTTCCCTGCTTCACCGTCCATACTGGTGGTCTATACTGTGTGGTGTGTTCCCTGCTTCACCGTCCATACTGGTGGTCTATACTGTGTGGTGTGTTCCCTGCTTCACCGTCCATACTGGTGGTCTATACTGTGTGGTGTTCCCTGCTTCACCGTCCATACTGGTGGTCTATACAGTGTGGTGTTCCCTGCTTCACCGTCCATACTGGTGGTCTATACTGTGTGGTGTGTTCCCTGCTTCACCGTCCATACTGGTGGTCTATACTGTGTGGTGTGTTCCCTGCTTCACCGTCCATACTGGTGGTCTATACTGTGGTGTGTTCCCTGCTTCACCGTCCATACTGGTGGTCTATACTGTGTGGTGTGTTCCCTGCATCACCGTCCATACTGGTGGTCTATACTGTGTGGTGTTCCCTGCTTCACCGTCCATACTGGTGGTCTATACTGTGTGGTGTGTTCCCTGCTTCACCGTCCATACTGGTGGTCTATACTGTGTGGTGTTCCCTGCTTCACCGTCCATACTGGTGGTCTATACTGTGTGGTGTGTTCCCTGCTTCACCGTCCATACTGGTGGTCTATACTATGTGGTGTGTTCCCTGCTTCACCGTCCATACTGGTCTATACTGTGGTGTGTTCCCTGCTTCACCGTCCATACTGGTGGTCTATACTGTGTGGTGTGTTCCCTGCTTCACCGTCCGTACTAGTGGTCTATACTGTGTGGTGTTCCCTGCTTCACCGTCCATTCAGGTGGTCTATACTGTGTGGTGTGTTCCCTGCTTCACCGTCCATACTGGTGGTCTATACTGTGTGGTGTTCCCTGCTTCACCGTCCATTCTGGTGGTCTATACTGTGTGTTCCCTGCTTCACCGTCCATACTGGTGGTCTATACTGTGTGGTGTTCCCTGCTTCACCGTCCATACTGGTGGTCTATACAGTGTGGTGTTCCCTGCTTCACCGTCCATACTGGTGGTCTATACTGTGTGGTGTGTTCCCTGCTTCACCGTCCATACTGGTGGTCTATACTGTGTGGTGTGTTCCCTGCTTCACCGTCCATACTGGTGGTCTATACTGTGGTGTGTTCCCTGCTTCACCGTCCATACTGGTGGTCTATACTGTGTGGTGTGTTCCCTGCTTCACCGTCCATACTGGTGGTCTATACTGTGTGGTGTTCCCTGCTTCACCGTCCATACTGGTGGTCTATACTGTGTGGTGTGTTCCCTGCTTCACCGTCCATACTGGTGGTCTATACTGTGTGGTGTTCCCTGCTTCACCGTCCATACTGGAGGTCTATACTGTGTGGTGTGTTCCCTGCTTCACCGTCCATACTGGTGGTCTATACTGTGTGGTGTTCCCTGCTTCACCGTCCATTCTGGTGGTCTATACTGTGTGGTGTGTTCCCTGCTTCACCGTCCATACTGGTGGTCTATACTGTGTGGTGTTCCCTGCTTCACCGTCCATACTGGTGGTCTATACTGTGTGTTCCCTGCTTCACCGTCCATACTGGTGGTCTATACTGTGTGGTGTTCCCTGCTTCACCGTCCCGTCCATACTGGTGGTCTATACTGTGTGGTGTGTTCCCTGCTTCACCGTCCATACTGGTGGTCTATACTGTGTGTTCCCTGCTTCACCGTCCATACTGGTGGTCTATACTGTGTGGTGTGTTCCCTGCTTCACCGTCCATACTGGTGGTCTATACTGTGGTGTGTTCCCTGCTTCACCGTCCATACTGGTAGTCTATACTGTGTGGTGTGTTCCCTGCTTCACCGTCAATACTGGTGGTCTATACTGTGTGGTGTTCCCTGCTTCACCGTCCATACTGGTGGTCTATACTGTGTGGTGTGTTCCCTGCTTCACCGTCCATACTGGTGGTCTATACTGTGTGGTGTTCCCTGCTTCACCGTCCATACTGGTGGTCTATACTGTGTGGTGTGTTCCCTGCTTCACCGTCCATACTGGTGGTCTATACTGTGTGGTGTTCCCTGCTTCACCGTCCATTCTGGTGGTCTATACTGTGTGGTGTGTTCCCTGCTTCACCGTCCATACTGGTGGTCTATACTGTGTGGTGTTCCCTGCTTCACCGTCCATACTGGTGGTCTATACTGTGTGTTCCCTGCTTCACCGTCCATACTGGTGGTCTATACTGTGTGGTGTTCCCTGCTTCACCGTCCATACTGGTGGTCTATACTGTGTGGTGTGTTCCCTGCTTCACCGTCCATACTGGTGGTCTATACTGTGTGTTCCCTGCTTCACCGTCCATACTGGTGGTCTATACTGTGTGTTCCCTGCTTCACCGTCCATACTGGTGGTCTATACTGTGTGTTCCCTGCTTCACCGTCCATACTGGTGGTCTATACTGTGTGTTCCCTGCTTCACCGTCCATACTGGTGGTCTATACTGTGTGTTCCCTGCTTCACTGTCTATACTGGTGGTCTATACTGTGTGGTGTGTTCCCTGCTTCACCGTCCATACTGGTGGTCTATACTGTGTTGTGTTCCCTGCTTCACCGTCCATACTGGTGGTCTATACTGTGTGGTGTTCCCTGCTTCACCGTCCATACTGGTGGTCTATACTGTGTGGTATGTTCCCTGCTTCACCGTCCATACTGGTGGTTTATACTGTGTGGTGTTCCCTGCTTCACCGTCCATACTGTTGGTCTATACTATGTGGTGTTCCCTGCTTCAGCGTCCATACTGGTGGTCTATACTGTGTGGTGTTCCCTGCTTCACCGTCCATACTGGTGGTCTATACTGTGTGGTGTGTTCCCTGCTTCACCGTCCATACTGGTGGTCTATACTGTGTGGTGTGTTCCCTGCTTCACCGTCCATACTGGTGGTCTAGACTGTGTGTTCCCTTCTTCACCGTCCATACTGGTGGTCTATACTGTGTGGTGTGTTCCCTGCTTCACCGTCCATACTGGTGGTCTATACTGTGTGGTGTTCCTGCTTCACCGTCCATACAGGGGGTCTATACTGTGTGGTGTGTTCCCTGCTTCACCGTCCATACTGGTGGTCTATACTGTGTGGTGTGTTCCCTGCTTCACCGTCCATACTGGTGGTCTATACTGTGGTGTGTTCCCTGCTTCACCGTCCATACTGGTGGTCTATACTGTGTGGTGTGTTCCCTGTTTCACCGTCCATACTGGTGGTCTATACTGTGTGGTGTTCCCTGCTTCACCGTCCATACTGGTGGTCTATACTGTGTGGTGTGTTCCCTGCTTCACCGTCCATACTGGTGGTCTATACTGTGGTGTGTTCCCTGCTTCACCGTCCATACTGGTGGTCTATACTGTGTGGTGTGTTCCCTGTTTCACCGTCCATACTGGTGGTCTATACTGTGTGGTGTTCCCTGCTCCACCGTCCATACTGGTGGTCTATACTGTGTGGTGTGTTCCCTGCTTCACCGTCCATACTGGTGGTCTATACTGTGTGGTGTTCCTTGCTTCACCGTCCATACTGGTGGTCTATACTGTGTGGTGTGTTCCCTGCTTCACCGTCCATATTGGTGGTCTATACTGTGTGGTGTGTTCCCTGCTTCACTGTCAATACTGGTGGTCTATACTGTGTGGTGTGTTCCCTGCTTCACCGTCCATACTGATGGTCTATACTGTGTGGTGTGTTCCCTACTTCACCGTCCATACTGGTGGTCTATACTGTGTGGTGTTCCCTGCTTCACCGTCCATACTGGTAGTCTATACTGTGTGGTGTGTTCCCTGCTTCACCGTCCATACTGGTGGTCTATACTGTGGTGTGTTCCCTGCTTCACCGTCCATACTGGTGGTCTATACTGTGTGGTGTGTTCCCTATTTCACCGTCCATACTGGTGGTCTATACTGTGTGGTGTTCCCTGCTTCACCGTCCATACTGGTGGTCTATACTGTGTGGTGTGTTCCCTGCTTCACCGTCCATACTGGTGGTCTATATTGTGTGGTGTTCCCTGCTTCACCGTCCATACTGGTGGTCTATACTGTGTGGTGTGTTCCCTGCTTCACCGTCCATACTGGTGGTCTATACTGTGTGGTGTGTTCCCTGCTTCACCGTCCATACTGGTGGTCTATACTGTGTGGTGTGTTCCCTGCTTCACCGTCCATACTGATGGTCTATACTGTGTGGTGTGTTCCCTACTTCACCGTCCATACTGGTGGTCTATACTGTGTGGTGTGTTCCCTGCTTCACCGTCCATACTGGTGGTCTATACTGTGTGGTGTTCCCTGCTTCACCGTCCATACTGGTGGTCTATACTGTGTGGTGTGTTCCCTGCTTCACCGTCCATATTGGTGGTCTATACTGTGTGGTGTTCCCTGCTTCACCGTCCATACTGGTGGTCAATACTGTGTGGTGTGTTCCCTGCTTCACCGTCCATACTGGTGGTCTATACTGTGTGGTGTGTTCCCTGCTTCACCGTCCATACTGGTGGTCTATACTGTGTGTTCCCTGCTTCACCGTCCATACTGGTGGTCTATACTGTGTGTTCCCTGCTTCACCGTTGTGACGGTAACGCGTTGGTGTTCGGCTGTTTAAGGCTAGGGGTATGGCCTCGTCACATAGTTATAAAAAAAAATAGAAAAACTGGAACTTCGTCTGTGGTAAGGTAAGGAGAAGACACACAAAACACAAGTAAAACTTTAACAATGAAATTTTAATTACGTTAAATAAATCAAAACATGAAAATAATGCACAAACAAATTCTTATAATAAAATCAATGAATCAAAATAATAAGAATTCTTAAATGACACAATGAAAAGTTACGTTAAGGCAAAATAACAAGAAGTGCAATACAACAGTAAATGGGAGGTGCTGGAATATTGGCTTAAAGCCACCACCTCTCTCAGTACACGCTAACGTCTAGCTGGGAGGAGTGCTGGCCACGAAAGCACTGAACATTCTGAGGACTGATGTTGGGGCGACCCCAGACATCAGGTAGTATGGGGGGGCGAGTGCAGGTGCAGCCAGACCGGCGACCAATCAGCGGAGCCGTAGCGATCAACGGGTAGTTTGGTGGTTGGAGTTCGAACAGGTGGCTGGCTGCATACGTTTTGCTCACCCTGGCAAGCCTTGCTGGTGTTGTTGTCGTTGTTGGACATTTCTTCCATAGTCTTTTTATATAATTGTGAAGACGTAATTATGGAGGGAAGAGCAGGCTCAATCTCTTGAAGGAGATTATCGTCACACCGTCCATACTGGTGGTCTATACTGTGTGTTCCCTGCTTCACCGTCCATTCTGGTGGTCTATACTGTGTGGTGTGTTCCCTGCTTCACCGTCCATACTGGTGGTCTATACTGTATGTTCCCTGCTTCACCGTCCATACTGGTGGTCTATACTGTGTGTTCCCTGCTTCACCGTCCATACTGGTGGTCTATACTGTGTGGTGTTCCCTGCTTCACCGTCCATACTGGTGGTCTATACTGTGTGGTGTGTTCCCAGCTTCACCGTCCAAACTGGTGGTCTATACTGTGTGTTCCCTGCTTCACCGTCCATACTGGTGGTCTATACTGTGTGGTGTGTTCCCTGCTTCACCGTCCATACTGGTGGTCTATACTGTGTGGTATGTTCCCTGCTTCATCGTCCATACTGGTGGTCTATACTGTGTGGTGTTCCCTGCTTCACCGTCCATACTGGTGGTCTATACTGTGTGGTGTGTTCCCTGCTTCACCGTCCATACTGGTGGTCTATACTGTGTGTTCCCTGCTTCACCGTCCATACTGGTGGTCTATACTATGTGGTGTGTTCCCTGCTTCACCGTCCATACTGGTGGTCTATACTGTGTGGTGTATTCCCTGCTTCACCGTCCATACTGGTGGTCTAAACTGTGTGTTCCCTGCTTCACCGTCCATACTGGTGGTCTATACTGTGTGGTGTGTTCCCTGCTTCACCGTCCATAATGGTGGTCTATACTGTGTGGTGTGTTCCCTGCTTCACCGTCCAAACTGGTGGTCTATGCTGTGTGTTCCCTGCTTCACCGTCCATACTGGTGGTCTATACTGTGTGGTGTGTTCCCTGCTTCACCGTCCATACTGGTGGTCTATACTGTGTGGTGTGTTCCCTGCTTCACCGTCCATACTGGTGGTCTATACTGTGTGTTCCCTGCTTCACCCTCCATACTGGTGGTCTATACTGTGTGGTGTGTTCCCTGCTTCACTGTCCATACTGGTGGTCTATACTGTGTGGTGTTCCCTGCTTCACTGTCCATACTGGTGGTCTATACTGTGTGTTCCCTGATTCACTGTCCATACTGGTGGTCTATACTGTGTGGTCTTCCCTGCTTCACCGTCCATACTGGTGGTCTATACTGTGTGGTGTTCCCTTGCTTCACCGTTCATACTGGTGGTCTATACTGTGTGGTGTGTTCCCTGCTTCACCGTCCATACTGGTGGTCTATACTGTGTGGTCTTCCCTGCTTCACCGTCCATACTGGTGGTCTATACTGTGTGGTGTGTTCCCTGCTTCACCGTCCATACTGGTGGTCTATACTGTGTGGTGTGTTCCCTGCTTCACCGTCCATACTGGTGGTCTATACTGTGTGGTGTTCCCTGCTTCACCGTCCATACAGGGGGTCTATACTGTGTGGTGTGTTCCCTGCTTCACCGTCCATACTGGTGGTCTATACTGTGTGGTGTGTTCCCCGCTTCACCGTCCATACTGGTGGTCTATACTGTGGTGTGTTCCCTGCTTCACCGTCCATACTGGTGGTCTATACTGTGTGGTGTGTTCCCTGTTTCACCGTCCATACTGGTGGTCTATACTGTGTGGTGTTCCCTGCTTCACCGTCCATACTGGTGGTCTATAATGTGTGGTGTGTTCCCTGCTTCACAGTCCATACTGGTGGTCTATACTGTGGTGTGTTCCCTGCTTCACCGTCCATACTGGTGGTCTATACTGTGTGGTGTGTTCCCTGTTTCACCGTCCATACTGGTGGTCTATACTGTGTGGTGTTCCCTGCTCCACCGTCCATACTGGTGGTCTATACTGTGTGGTGTGTTCCCTGCTTCACCGTCCATACTGGTGGTCTATACTGTGTGGTGTTCCTTGCTTCACCGTCCATACTGGTGGTCTATACTGTGTGGTGTGTTCCCTGCTTCACCGTCCATACTGGTGGTCTATACTGTGTGGTGTGTTCCCTGCTTCACCGTCCATACTGGTGGTCTATACTGTGTGGTGTGTTCCCTGCTTCACCGTCCATACTGATGGTCTATACTGTGTGGTGTGTTCCCTACTTCACCGTCCATACTGGTGGTCTATACTGTGTGGTGTTCCCTGCTTCACCGTCCATACTGGTTGTCTATACTGTGTGGTGTGTTCCCTGCTTCACCGTCCATACTGGTGGTCTATACTGTGTGGTGTTCCCTGCTTCACCGTCCATACTGGTGGTCTATACTGTGTGGTGTGTTCCCTGCTTCACCGTCCATACAGGTGGTCTATACTGTGGTGTGTTCCCTGCTTCACCGTCCATACTGGTGGTCTATACTGTGTGGTGTGTTCCCTGTTTCACCGTCCATACTGGTGGTCTATACTGTGTGGTGTTCCCTGCTTCACCATCCATACTGGTGGTCTATACTGTGTGGTGTGTTCCCTGCTTCACCGTCCATACTGGTGGTCTATACTGTGTGGTGTATTCCCTGCTTCACCGTCCATACTGGTGGTCTAAACTGTGTGTTCCCTGCTTCACCGTCCATACTGGTGGTCTATACTGTGTGGTGTGTTCCCTGCTTCACCGTCCATAATGGTGGTCTATACTGTGTGGTGTGTTCCCTGCTTCACCGTCCAAACTGGTGGTCTATGCTGTGTGTTCCCTGCTTCACCGTCCATACTGGTGGTCTATACTGTGTGGTGTGTTCCCTGCTTCACCGTCCATACTGGTGGTCTATACTGTGTGGTGTGTTCCCTGCTTCACCGTCCATACTGGTGGTCTATACTGTGTGTTCCCTGCTTCACCCTCCATACTGGTGGTCTATACTGTGTGGTGTGTTCCCTGCTTCACTGTCCATACTGGTGGTCTATACTGTGTGGTGTTCCCTGCTTCACTGTCCATACTGGTGGTCTATACTGTGTGTTCCCTGATTCACTGTCCATACTGGTGGTCTATACTGTGTTGTCTTCCCTGCTTCACCGTCCATACTGGTGGTCTATACTGTGTGGTGTTCCCTAGCTTCACCGTTCATACTGGTGGTCTATACTGTGTGGTGTGTTCCCTGCTTCACCGTCCATACTGGTGGTCTATACTGTGTGGTCTTCCCTGCTTCACCGTCCATACTGGTGGTCTATACTGTGTGGTGTGTTCCCTGCTTCACCGTCCATACTGGTGGTCTATACTGTGTGGTGTGTTCCCTGCTTCACCGTCCATACTGGTGGTCTAGACTGTGTGTTCCCTTCTTCACCGTCCATACTGGTGGTCTATACTGTGTGGTGTGTTCCCAGCTTCACCGTCCATACTGGTGGTCTATACTGTGTGGTGTTCCCAGCTTCACCGTCCATACAGGGGGTCTATACTGTGTGGTGTGTTCCCTGCTTCACCGTCCATACTGGTGGTCTATACTGTGTGGTGTGTTCCCTGCTTCACCGTCCATACTGGTGGTCTATACTGTGGTGTGTTCCCTGCTTCACCGTCCATACTGGTGGTCTATACTGTGTGGTGTGTTCCCTGTTTCACCGTCCATACTGGTGGTCTATACTGTGTGGTGTTCCCTGCTTCACCGTCCATACTGGTGGTCTATAATGTGTGGTGTGTTCCCTGCTTCACAGTCCATACTGGTGGTCTATACTGTGGTGTGTTCCCTGCTTCACCGTCCATACTGGTGGTCTATACTGTGTGGTGTGTTCCCTGTTTCACCGTCCATACTGGTGGTCTATACTGTGTGGTGTTCCCTGCTCCACCGTCCATACTGGTGGTCTATACTGTGTGGTGTGTTCCCTGCTTCACCGTCCATACTGGTGGTCTATACTGTGTGGTGTTCCTTGCTTCACCGTCCATACTGGTGGTCTATACTGTGTGGTGTGTTCCCTGCTTCACCGTCCATACTGGTGGTCTATACTGTGTGGTGTGTTCCCTGCTTCACCGTCCATACTGGTGGTCTATACTGTGTGGTGTGTTCCCTGCTTCACCGTCCATACTGATGGTCTATACTGTGTGGTGTGTTCCCTACTTCACCGTCCATACTGGTGGTCTATACTGTGTGGTGTTCCCTGCTTCACCGTCCATACTGGTTGTCTATACTGTGTGGTGTGTTCCCTGCTTCACCGTCCATACTGGTGGTCTATACTGTGTGGTGTTCCCTGCTTCACCGTCCATACTGGTGGTCTATACTGTGTGGTGTGTTCCCTGCTTCACCGTCCATACTGGTGGTCTATACTGTGGTGTGTTCCCTGCTTCACCGTCCATACTGGTGGTCTATACTGTGTGGTGTGTT
>NW_027191109.1:0-17155 GCF_040958095.1 Procambarus clarkii
GGGCATGTGTATGGTACTTATATGGTCCTCCTAATGTTTCCCAACGTCAAGAAAACGGTAAATTGTAAGTGTCCTATCCTAACCTACCAGAGGACCAAACTCAGAAAACGGGACAGTACGTCACTTTGTCGAGGAGCTTACATTTTCTGCCACACAGCCGTTTGCCAGCAAAGAATCGCAGCCCGGGCGAAATCGTCATTTTTCTCAAAACTCAAAATCAAAACCAGCCATAGAATCGTTTTGAAAATGGTACCATTGTGTTTACCACAGCAATTTACATTTCTTTCTGTAAAGGCTTTCTTTGCTAATTTTCAATATCAAGGCCCAAACACCCATATTTACCGAGATACAGCCATCTCAAATATCAGATATATCATCGTGTTTTCTCAACAAATTATTAGGGAAAATGAGTTGAAAAACATGTAATAATAATTATAAACAGCTAATTAAAAAATGGGTAATGAAAAAAAAGTCATTTCTATATTATTCCTTTGCTTAGAGATTATTTTGAATGGTAAATTTATGGCCATTTGTATGGTACTTATAATGGCATATGTATTGCACTTATAATGGCAAATGTATGGTACTTATAATAGCATATGTATGGTAATTATATGGTGTATGTATGGTACATATAATAGCATATGTATGGTACTAATAAAGATATAAGTTCGGTACTTTTAAACATATACGTATGGTACTTATATGGGTATATGTATGGTACTTATATGGTACTTAAATTGACATATGTATGGCACTTATGTAAGGTACATTTAAAGATATGTATGGTACTTATAAAGACATATGTCTGATATTTATAACGGCATATCTATGGTACTTATAAAGGCATATGTATGATACTTATAAATGCATATGTATGGTACTTAAAACGGCACATGGAGTATACTTATATGGGCATATATATGGCATTTACACGAGCATATGTATGGTACTTATAAGGCCATGTAAAAGGTACATATATTGGCATGTGTATGGTACTTATATGGGCATGTGTATGGTACTTATATGGTCCTCCTAATGTTTCCCAACGTCAAGAAAACGGTAAATTGTAAGTGTCCTATCCTAACCTACCAGAGGACCAAACTCAGAAAACGGGACAGTACGTCACTTTGTCGAGGAGCTTACATTTTCTGCCACACAGCCGTTTGCCAGCAAAGAATCGCAGCCCGGGCGAAATCGTCATTTTTCTCAAAACTCAAAATCAAAACCAGCCATAGAATCGTTTTGAAAATGGTACCATTGTGTTTACCACAGCAATTTACATTTCTTTCTGTAAAGGCTTTCTTTGCTAATTTTCAATATCAAGGCCCAAACACCCATATTTACCGAGATACAGCCATCTCAAATATCAGATATATCATCGTGTTTTCTCAACAAATTATTAGGGAAAATGAGTTGAAAAACATGTAATAATAATTATAAACAGCTAATTAAAAAATGGGTAATGAAAAAAAGTCATTTCTATATTATTCCTTTGCTTAGAGATTATTTTGAATGGTAAATTTATGGCCATTTGTATGGTACTTATAATGGCATATGTATTGCACTTATAATGGCAAATGTATGGTACTTATAATAGCATATGTATGGTAATTATATGGTATGTATGGTACATATAATAGCATATGTATGGTACTAATAAAGATATAAGTTCGGTACTTTTAAACATATACGTATGGTACTTATATGGGTATATGTATGGTACTTATATGGTACTTAAATTGACATATGTATGGCACTTATGTAAGGTACATTTAAAGATATGTATGGTACTTATAAAGACATATGTCTGATATTTATAACGGCATATCTATGGTACTTATAAAGGCATATGTATGATACTTATAAATGCATATGTATGGTACTTAAAACGGCACATGGAGTATACTTATATGGGCATATATATGGCATTTACACGAGCATATGTATGGTACTTATAAGGCCATGTAAAAGGTACATATATTGGCATGTGTATGGTACTTATATGGGCATGTGTATGGTACTTATATGGTCCTCCTAATGTTTCCCAACGTCAAGAAAACGGTAAATTGTAAGTGTCCTATCCTAACCTACCAGAGGACCAAACTCAGAAAACGGGACAGTACGTCACTTTGTCGAGGAGCTTACATTTTCTGCCACACAGCCGTTTGCCAGCAAAGAATCGCAGCCCGGGCGAAATCGTCATTTTTCTCAAAACTCAAAATCAAAACCAGCCATAGAATCGTTTTGAAAATGGTACCATTGTGTTTACCACAGCAATTTACATTTCTTTCTGTAAAGGCTTTCTTTGCTAATTTTCAATATCAAGGCCCAAACACCCATATTTACCGAGATACAGCCATCTCAAATATCAGATATATCATCGTGTTTTCTCAACAAATTATTAGGGAAAATGAGTTGAAAAACATGTAATAATAATTATAAACAGCTAATTAAAAAATGGGTAATGAAAAAAAGTCATTTCTATATTATTCCTTTGCTTAGAGATTATTTTGAATGGTAAATTTATGGCCATTTGTATGGTACTTATAATGGCATATGTATTGCACTTATAATGGCAAATGTATGGTACTTATAATAGCATATGTATGGTAATTATATGGTGTATGTATGGTACATATAATAGCATATGTATGGTACTAATAAAGATATAAGTTCGGTACTTTTAAACATATACGTATGGTACTTATATGGGTATATGTATGGTACTTATATGGTACTTAAATTGACATATGTATGGCACTTATGTAAGGTACATTTAAAGATATGTATGGTACTTATAAAGACATATGTCTGATATTTATAACGGCATATCTATGGTACTTATAAAGGCATATGTATGATACTTATAAATGCATATGTATGGTACTTAAAACGGCACATGGAGTATACTTATATGGGCATATATATGGCATTTACACGAGCATATGTATGGTACTTATAAGGCCATGTAAAAGGTACATATATTGGCATGTGTATGGTACTTATATGGGCATGTGTATGGTACTTATATGGTCCTCCTAATGTTTCCCAACGTCAAGAAAACGGTAAATTGTAAGTGTCCTATCCTAACCTACCAGAGGACCAAACTCAGAAAACGGGACAGTACGTCACTTTGTCGAGGAGCTTACATTTTCTGCCACACAGCCGTTTGCCAGCAAAGAATCGCAGCCCGGGCGAAATCGTCATTTTTCTCAAAACTCAAAATCAAAACCAGCCATAGAATCGTTTTGAAAATGGTACCATTGTGTTTACCACAGCAATTTACATTTCTTTCTGTAAAGGCTTTCTTTGCTAATTTTCAATATCAAGGCCCAAACACCCATATTTACCGAGATACAGCCATCTCAAATATCAGATATATCATCGTGTTTTCTCAACAAATTATTAGGGAAAATGAGTTGAAAAACATGTAATAATAATTATAAACAGCTAATTAAAAAATGGGTAATGAAAAAAAGTCATTTCTATATTATTCCTTTGCTTAGAGATTATTTTGAATGGTAAATTTATGGCCATTTGTATGGTACTTATAATGGCATATGTATTGCACTTATAATGGCAAATGTATGGTACTTATAATAGCATATGTATGGTAATTATATGGTGTATGTATGGTACATATAATAGCATATGTATGGTACTAATAAAGATATAAGTTCGGTACTTTTAAACATATACGTATGGTACTTATATGGGTATATGTATGGTACTTATATGGTACTTAAATTGACATATGTATGGCACTTATGTAAGGTACATTTAAAGATATGTATGGTACTTATAAAGACATATGTCTGATATTTATAACGGCATATCTATGGTACTTATAAAGGCATATGTATGATACTTATAAATGCATATGTATGGTACTTAAAACGGCACATGGAGTATACTTATATGGGCATATATATGGCATTTACACGAGCATATGTATGGTACTTATAAGGCCATGTAAAAGGTACATATATTGGCATGTGTATGGTACTTATATGGGCATGTGTATGGTACTTATATGGTCCTCCTAATGTTTCCCAACGTCAAGAAAACGGTAAATTGTAAGTGTCCTATCCTAACCTACCAGAGGACCAAACTCAGAAAACGGGACAGTACGTCACTTTGTCGAGGAGCTTACATTTTCTGCCACACAGCCGTTTGCCAGCAAAGAATCGCAGCCCGGGCGAAATCGTCATTTTTCTCAAAACTCAAAATCAAAACCAGCCATAGAATCGTTTTGAAAATGGTACCATTGTGTTTACCACAGCAATTTACATTTCTTTCTGTAAAGGCTTTCTTTGCTAATTTTCAATATCAAGGCCCAAACACCCATATTTACCGAGATACAGCCATCTCAAATATCAGATATATCATCGTGTTTTCTCAACAAATTATTAGGGAAAATGAGTTGAAAAACATGTAATAATAATTATAAACAGCTAATTAAAAAATGGGTAATGAAAAAAAGTCATTTCTATATTATTCCTTTGCTTAGAGATTATTTTGAATGGTAAATTTATGGCCATTTGTATGGTACTTATAATGGCATATGTATTGCACTTATAATGGCAAATGTATGGTACTTATAATAGCATATGTATGGTAATTATATGGTGTATGTATGGTACATATAATAGCATATGTATGGTACTAATAAAGATATAAGTTCGGTACTTTTAAACATATACGTATGGTACTTATATGGGTATATGTATGGTACTTATATGGTACTTAAATTGACATATGTATGGCACTTATGTAAGGTACATTTAAAGATATGTATGGTACTTATAAAGACATATGTCTGATATTTATAACGGCATATCTATGGTACTTATAAAGGCATATGTATGATACTTATAAATGCATATGTATGGTACTTAAAACGGCACATGGAGTATACTTATATGGGCATATATATGGCATTTACACGAGCATATGTATGGTACTTATAAGGCCATGTAAAAGGTACATATATTGGCATGTGTATGGTACTTATATGGGCATGTGTATGGTACTTATATGGTCCTCCTAATGTTTCCCAACGTCAAGAAAACGGTAAATTGTAAGTGTCCTATCCTAACCTACCAGAGGACCAAACTCAGAAAACGGGACAGTACGTCACTTTGTCGAGGAGCTTACATTTTCTGCCACACAGCCGTTTGCCAGCAAAGAATCGCAGCCCGGGCGAAATCGTCATTTTTCTCAAAACTCAAAATCAAAACCAGCCATAGAATCGTTTTGAAAATGGTACCATTGTGTTTACCACAGCAATTTACATTTCTTTCTGTAAAGGCTTTCTTTGCTAATTTTCAATATCAAGGCCCAAACACCCATATTTACCGAGATACAGCCATCTCAAATATCAGATATATCATCGTGTTTTCTCAACAAATTATTAGGGAAAATGAGTTGAAAAACATGTAATAATAATTATAAACAGCTAATTAAAAAATGGGTAATGAAAAAAAAGTCATTTCTATATTATTCCTTTGCTTAGAGATTATTTTGAATGGTAAATTTATGGCCATTTGTATGGTACTTATAATGGCATATGTATTGCACTTATAATGGCAAATGTATGGTACTTATAATAGCATATGTATGGTAATTATATGGTGTATGTATGGTACATATAATAGCATATGTATGGTACTAATAAAGATATAAGTTCGGTACTTTTAAACATATACGTATGGTACTTATATGGGTATATGTATGGTACTTATATGGTACTTAAATTGACATATGTATGGCACTTATGTAAGGTACATTTAAAGATATGTATGGTACTTATAAAGACATATGTCTGATATTTATAACGGCATATCTATGGTACTTATAAAGGCATATGTATGATACTTATAAATGCATATGTATGGTACTTAAAACGGCACATGGAGTATACTTATATGGGCATATATATGGCATTTACACGAGCATATGTATGGTACTTATAAGGCCATGTAAAAGGTACATATATTGGCATGTGTATGGTACTTATATGGGCATGTGTATGGTACTTATATGGTCCTCCTAATGTTTCCCAACGTCAAGAAAACGGTAAATTGTAAGTGTCCTATCCTAACCTACCAGAGGACCAAACTCAGAAAACGGGACAGTACGTCACTTTGTCGAGGAGCTTACATTTTCTGCCACACAGCCGTTTGCCAGCAAAGAATCGCAGCCCGGGCGAAATCGTCATTTTTCTCAAAACTCAAAATCAAAACCAGCCATAGAATCGTTTTGAAAATGGTACCATTGTGTTTACCACAGCAATTTACATTTCTTTCTGTAAAGGCTTTCTTTGCTAATTTTCAATATCAAGGCCCAAACACCCATATTTACCGAGATACAGCCATCTCAAATATCAGATATATCATCGTGTTTTCTCAACAAATTATTAGGGAAAATGAGTTGAAAAACATGTAATAATAATTATAAACAGCTAATTAAAAAATGGGTAATGAAAAAAAGTCATTTCTATATTATTCCTTTGCTTAGAGATTATTTTGAATGGTAAATTTATGGCCATTTGTATGGTACTTATAATGGCATATGTATTGCACTTATAATGGCAAATGTATGGTACTTATAATAGCATATGTATGGTAATTATATGGTGTATGTATGGTACATATAATAGCATATGTATGGTACTAATAAAGATATAAGTTCGGTACTTTTAAACATATACGTATGGTACTTATATGGGTATATGTATGGTATTATATGGTACTTAAATTGACATATGTATGGCACTTATGTAAGGTACATTTAAAGATATGTATGGTACTTATAAAGACATATGTCTGATATTTATAACGGCATATCTATGGTACTTATAAAGGCATATGTATGATACTTATAAATGCATATGTATGGTACTTAAAACGGCACATGGAGTATACTTATATGGGCATATATATGGCATTTACACGAGCATATGTATGGTACTTATAAGGCCATGTAAAAGGTACATATATTGGCATGTGTATGGTACTTATATGGGCATGTGTATGGTACTTATATGGTCCTCCTAATGTTTCCCAACGTCAAGAAAACGGTAAATTGTAAGTGTCCTATCCTAACCTACCAGAGGACCAAACTCAGAAAACGGGACAGTACGTCACTTTGTCGAGGAGCTTACATTTTCTGCCACACAGCCGTTTGCCAGCAAAGAATCGCAGCCCGGGCGAAATCGTCATTTTTCTCAAAACTCAAAATCAAAACCAGCCATAGAATCGTTTTGAAAATGGTACCATTGTGTTTACCACAGCAATTTACATTTCTTTCTGTAAAGGCTTTCTTTGCTAATTTTCAATATCAAGGCCCAAACACCCATATTTACCGAGATACAGCCATCTCAAATATCAGATATATCATCGTGTTTTCTCAACAAATTATTAGGGAAAATGAGTTGAAAAACATGTAATAATAATTATAAACAGCTAATTAAAAAATGGGTAATGAAAAAAAGTCATTTCTATATTATTCCTTTGCTTAGAGATTATTTTGAATGGTAAATTTATGGCCATTTGTATGGTACTTATAATGGCATATGTATTGCACTTATAATGGCAAATGTATGGTACTTATAATAGCATATGTATGGTAATTATATGGTGTATGTATGGTACATATAATAGCATATGTATGGTACTAATAAAGATATAAGTTCGGTACTTTTAAACATATACGTATGGTACTTATATGGGTATATGTATGGTACTTATATGGTACTTAAATTGACATATGTATGGCACTTATGTAAGGTACATTTAAAGATATGTATGGTACTTATAAAGACATATGTCTGATATTTATAACGGCATATCTATGGTACTTATAAAGGCATATGTATGATACTTATAAATGCATATGTATGGTACTTAAAACGGCACATGGAGTATACTTATATGGGCATATATATGGCATTTACACGAGCATATGTATGGTACTTATAAGGCCATGTAAAAGGTACATATATTGGCATGTGTATGGTACTTATATGGGCATGTGTATGGTACTTATATGGTCCTCCTAATGTTTCCCAACGTCAAGAAAACGGTAAATTGTAAGTGTCCTATCCTAACCTACCAGAGGACCAAACTCAGAAAACGGGACAGTACGTCACTTTGTCGAGGAGCTTACATTTTCTGCCACACAGCCGTTTGCCAGCAAAGAATCGCAGCCCGGGCGAAATCGTCATTTTTCTCAAAACTCAAAATCAAAACCAGCCATAGAATCGTTTTGAAAATGGTACCATTGTGTTTACCACAGCAATTTACATTTCTTTCTGTAAAGGCTTTCTTTGCTAATTTTCAATATCAAGGCCCAAACACCCATATTTACCGAGATACAGCCATCTCAAATATCAGATATATCATCGTGTTTTCTCAACAAATTATTAGGGAAAATGAGTTGAAAAACATGTAATAATAATTATAAACAGCTAATTAAAAAATGGGTAATGAAAAAAAGTCATTTCTATATTATTCCTTTGCTTAGAGATTATTTTGAATGGTAAATTTATGGCCATTTGTATGGTACTTATAATGGCATATGTATTGCACTTATAATGGCAAATGTATGGTACTTATAATAGCATATGTATGGTAATTATATGGTGTATGTATGGTACATATAATAGCATATGTATGGTACTAATAAAGATATAAGTTCGGTACTTTTAAACATATACGTATGGTACTTATATGGGTATATGTATGGTACTTATATGGTACTTAAATTGACATATGTATGGCACTTATGTAAGGTACATTTAAAGATATGTATGGTACTTATAAAGACATATGTCTGATATTTATAACGGCATATCTATGGTACTTATAAAGGCATATGTATGATACTTATAAATGCATATGTATGGTACTTAAAACGGCACATGGAGTATACTTATATGGGCATATATATGGCATTTACACGAGCATATGTATGGTACTTATAAGGCCATGTAAAAGGTACATATATTGGCATGTGTATGGTACTTATATGGGCATGTGTATGGTACTTATATGGTCCTCCTAATGTTTCCCAACGTCAAGAAAACGGTAAATTGTAAGTGTCCTATCCTAACCTACCAGAGGACCAAACTCAGAAAACGGGACAGTACGTCACTTTGTCGAGGAGCTTACATTTTCTGCCACACAGCCGTTTGCCAGCAAAGAATCGCAGCCCGGGCGAAATCGTCATTTTTCTCAAAACTCAAAATCAAAACCAGCCATAGAATCGTTTTGAAAATGGTACCATTGTGTTTACCACAGCAATTTACATTTCTTTCTGTAAAGGCTTTCTTTGCTAATTTTCAATATCAAGGCCCAAACACCCATATTTACCGAGATACAGCCATCTCAAATATCAGATATATCATCGTGTTTTCTCAACAAATTATTAGGGAAAATGAGTTGAAAAACATGTAATAATAATTATAAACAGCTAATTAAAAAATGGGTAATGAAAAAAAGTCATTTCTATATTATTCCTTTGCTTAGAGATTATTTTGAATGGTAAATTTATGGCCATTTGTATGGTACTTATAATGGCATATGTATTGCACTTATAATGGCAAATGTATGGTACTTATAATAGCATATGTATGGTAATTATATGGTGTATGTATGGTACATATAATAGCATATGTATGGTACTAAAAAGAGATAAGTTCGGTACTTTTAAACATATACGTATGGTACTTATATGGGTATATGTATGGTACTTATATGGTACTTAAATTGACATATGTATGGCACTTATGTAAGGTACATTTAAAGATATGTATGGTACTTATAAAGACATATGTCTGATATTTATAACGGCATATCTATGGTACTTATAAAGGCATATGTATGATACTTATAAATGCATATGTATGGTACTTAAAACGGCACATGGAGTATACTTATATGGGCATATATATGGCATTTACACGAGCATATGTATGGTACTTATAAGGCCATGTAAAAGGTACATATATTGGCATGTGTATGGTACTTATATGGGCATGTGTATGGTACTTATATGGTCCTCCTAATGTTTCCCAACGTCAAGAAAACGGTAAATTGTAAGTGTCCTATCCTAACCTACCAGAGGACCAAACTCAGAAAACGGGACAGTACGTCACTTTGTCGAGGAGCTTACATTTTCTGCCACACAGCCGTTTGCCAGCAAAGAATCGCAGCCCGGGCGAAATCGTCATTTTTCTCAAAACTCAAAATCAAAACCAGCCATAGAATCGTTTTGAAAATGGTACCATTGTGTTTACCACAGCAATTTACATTTCTTTCTGTAAAGGCTTTCTTTGCTAATTTTCAATATCAAGGCCCAAACACCCATATTTACCGAGATACAGCCATCTCAAATATCAGATATATCATCGTGTTTTCTCAACAAATTATTAGGGAAAATGAGTTGAAAAACATGTAATAATAATTATAAACAGCTAATTAAAAAATGGGTAATGAAAAAAAGTCATTTCTATATTATTCCTTTGCTTAGAGATTATTTTGAATGGTAAATTTATGGCCATTTGTATGGTACTTATAATGGCATATGTATTGCACTTATAATGGCAAATGTATGGTACTTATAATAGCATATGTATGGTAATTATATGGTGTATGTATGGTACATATAATAGCATATGTATGGTACTAATAAAGATATAAGTTCGGTACTTTTAAACATATACGTATGGTACTTATATGGGTATATGTATGGTACTTATATGGTACTTAAATTGACATATGTATGGCACTTATGTAAGGTACATTTAAAGATATGTATGGTACTTATAAAGACATATGTCTGATATTTATAACGGCATATCTATGGTACTTATAAAGGCATATGTATGATACTTATAAATGCATATGTATGGTACTTAAAACGGCACATGGAGTATACTTATATGGGCATATATATGGCATTTACACGAGCATATGTATGGTACTTATAAGGCCATGTAAAAGGTACATATATTGGCATGTGTATGGTACTTATATGGGCATGTGTATGGTACTTATATGGTCCTCCTAATGTTTCCCAACGTCAAGAAAACGGTAAATTGTAAGTGTCCTATCCTAACCTACCAGAGGACCAAACTCAGAAAACGGGACAGTACGTCACTTTGTCGAGGAGCTTACATTTTCTGCCACACAGCCGTTTGCCAGCAAAGAATCGCAGCCCGGGCGAAATCGTCATTTTTCTCAAAACTCAAAATCAAAACCAGCCATAGAATCGTTTTGAAAATGGTACCATTGTGTTTACCACAGCAATTTACATTTCTTTCTGTAAAGGCTTTCTTTGCTAATTTTCAATATCAAGGCCCAAACACCCATATTTACCGAGATACAGCCATCTCAAATATCAGATATATCATCGTGTTTTCTCAACAAATTATTAGGGAAAATGAGTTGAAAAACATGTAATAATAATTATAAACAGCTAATTAAAAAATGGGTAATGAAAAAAAGTCATTTCTATATTATTCCTTTGCTTAGAGATTATTTTGAATGGTAAATTTATGGCCATTTGTATGGTACTTATAATGGCATATGTATTGCACTTATAATGGCAAATGTATGGTACTTATAATAGCATATGTATGGTAATTATATGGTGTATGTATGGTACATATAATAGCATATGTATGGTACTAATAAAGATATAAGTTCGGTACTTTTAAACATATACGTATGGTACTTATATGGGTATATGTATGGTACTTATATGGTACTTAAATTGACATATGTATGGCACTTATGTAAGGTACATTTAAAGATATGTATGGTACTTATAAAGACATATGTCTGATATTTATAACGGCATATCTATGGTACTTATAAAGGCATATGTATGATACTTATAAATGCATATGTATGGTACTTAAAACGGCACATGGAGTATACTTATATGGGCATATATATGGCATTTACACGAGCATATGTATGGTACTTATAAGGCCATGTAAAAGGTACATATATTGGCATGTGTATGGTACTTATATGGGCATGTGTATGGTACTTATATGGTCCTCCTAATGTTTCCCAACGTCAAGAAAACGGTAAATTGTAAGTGTCCTATCCTAACCTACCAGAGGACCAAACTCAGAAAACGGGACAGTACGTCACTTTGTCGAGGAGCTTACATTTTCTGCCACACAGCCGTTTGCCAGCAAAGAATCGCAGCCCGGGCGAAATCGTCATTTTTCTCAAAACTCAAAATCAAAACCAGCCATAGAATCGTTTTGAAAATGGTACCATTGTGTTTACCACAGCAATTTACATTTCTTTCTGTAAAGGCTTTCTTTGCTAATTTTCAATATCAAGGCCCAAACACCCATATTTACCGAGATACAGCCATCTCAAATATCAGATATATCATCGTGTTTTCTCAACAAATTATTAGGGAAAATGAGTTGAAAAACATGTAATAATAATTATAAACAGCTAATTAAAAAATGGGTAATGAAAAAAAAGTCATTTCTATATTATTCCTTTGCTTAGAGATTATTTTGAATGGTAAATTTATGGCCATTTGTATGGTACTTATAATGGCATATGTATTGCACTTATAATGGCAAATGTATGGTACTTATAATAGCATATGTATGGTAATTATATGGTGTATGTATGGTACATATAATAGCATATGTATGGTACTAATAAAGATATAAGTTCGGTACTTTTAAACATATACGTATGGTACTTATATGGGTATATGTATGGTACTTATATGGTACTTAAATTGACATATGTATGGCACTTATGTAAGGTACATTTAAAGATATGTATGGTACTTATAAAGACATATGTCTGATATTTATAACGGCATATCTATGGTACTTATAAAGGCATATGTATGATACTTATAAATGCATATGTATGGTACTTAAAACGGCACATGGAGTATACTTATATGGGCATATATATGGCATTTACACGAGCATATGTATGGTACTTATAAGGCCATGTAAAAGGTACATATATTGGCATGTGTATGGTACTTATATGGGCATGTGTATGGTACTTATATGGTCCTCCTAATGTTTCCCAACGTCAAGAAAACGGTAAATTGTAAGTGTCCTATCCTAACCTACCAGAGGACCAAACTCAGAAAACGGGACAGTACGTCACTTTGTCGAGGAGCTTACATTTTCTGCCACACAGCCGTTTGCCAGCAAAGAATCGCAGCCCGGGCGAAATCGTCATTTTTCTCAAAACTCAAAATCAAAACCAGCCATAGAATCGTTTTGAAAATGGTACCATTGTGTTACCACAGCAATTTACATTTCTTTCTGTAAAGGCTTTCTTTGCTAATTTTCAATATCAAGGCCCAAACACCCATATTTACCGAGATACAGCCATCTCAAATATCAGATATATCATCGTGTTTTCTCAACAAATTATTAGGGAAAATGAGTTGAAAAACATGTAATAATAATTATAAACAGCTAATTAAAAAATGGGTAATGAAAAAAAAGTCATTTCTATATTATTCCTTTGCTTAGAGATTATTTTGAATGGTAAATTTATGGCCATTTGTATGGTACTTATAATGGCATATGTATTGCACTTATAATGGCAAATGTATGGTACTTATAATAGCATATGTATGGTAATTATATGGTGTGTATGTATGGTACATATAATAGCATATGTATGGTACTAATAAAGATATAAGTTCGGTACTTTTAAACATATACGTATGGTACTTATATGGGTATATGTATGGTACTTATATGGTACTTAAATTGACATATGTATGGCACTTATGTAAGGTACATTTAAAGATATGTATGGTACTTATAAAGACATATGTCTGATATTTATAACGGCATATCTATGGTACTTATAAAGGCATATGTATGATACTTATAAATGCATATGTATGGTACTTAAAACGGCACATGGAGTATACTTATATGGGCATATATATGGCATTTACACGAGCATATGTATGGTACTTATAAGGCCATGTAAAAGGTACATATATTGGCATGTGTATGGTACTTATATGGGCATGTGTATGGTACTTATATGGTCCTCCTAATGTTTCCCAACGTCAAGAAAACGGTAAATTGTAAGTGTCCTATCCTAACCTACCAGAGGACCAAACTCAGAAAACGGGACAGTACGTCACTTTGTCGAGGAGCTTACATTTTCTGCCACACAGCCGTTTGCCAGCAAAGAATCGCAGCCCGGGCGAAATCGTCATTTTTCTCAAAACTCAAAATCAAAACCAGCCATAGAATCGTTTTGAAAATGGTACCATTGTGTTTACCACAGCAATTTACATTTCTTTCTGTAAAGGCTTTCTTTGCTAATTTTCAATATCAAGGCCCAAACACCCATATTTACCGAGATACAGCCATCTCAAATATCAGATATATCATCGTGTTTTCTCAACAAATTATTAGGGAAAATGAGTTGAAAAACATGTAATAATAATTATAAACAGCTAATTAAAAAATGGGTAATGAAAAAAAAGTCATTTCTATATTATTCCTTTGCTTAGAGATTATTTTGAATGGTAAATTTATGGCCATTTGTATGGTACTTATAATGGCATATGTATTGCACTTATAATGGCAAATGTATGGTACTTATAATAGCATATGTATGGTAATTATATGGTGTATGTATGGTACATATAATAGCATATGTATGGTACTAATAAAGATAAGTTCGGTACTTTTAAACATATACGTATGGTACTTATATGGGTATATGTATGGTACTTATATGGTACTTAAATTGACATATGTATGGCACTTATGTAAGGTACATTTAAAGATATGTATGGTACTTATAAAGACATATGTCTGATATTTATAACGGCATATCTATGGTACTTATAAAGGCATATGTATGATACTTATAAATGCATATGTATGGTACTTAAAACGGCACATGGAGTATACTTATATGGGCATATATATGGCATTTACACGAGCATATGTATGGTACTTATAAGGCCATGTAAAAGGTACATATATTGGCATGTGTATGGTACTTATATGGGCATGTGTATGGTACTTATATGGTCCTCCTAATGTTTCCCAACGTCAAGAAAACGGTAAATTGTAAGTGTCCTATCCTAACCTACCAGAGGACCAAACTCAGAAAACGGGACAGTACGTCACTTTGTCGAGGAGCTTACATTTTCTGCCACACAGCCGTTTGCCAGCAAAGAATCGCAGCCCGGGCGAAATCGTCATTTTTCTCAAAACTCAAAATCAAAACCAGCCATAGAATCGTTTTGAAAATGGTACCATTGTGTTTACCACAGCAATTTACATTTCTTTCTGTAAAGGCTTTCTTTGCTAATTTTCAATATCAAGGCCCAAACACCCATATTTACCGAGATACAGCCATCTCAAATATCAGATATATCATCGTGTTTTCTCAACAAATTATTAGGGAAAATGAGTTGAAAAACATGTAATAATAATTATAAACAGCTAATTAAAAAATGGGTAATGAAAAAAAGTCATTTCTATATTATTCCTTTGCTTAGAGATTATTTTGAATGGTAAATTTATGGCCATTTGTATGGTACTTATAATGGCATATGTATTGCACTTATAATGGCAAATGTATGGTACTTATAATAGCATATGTATGGTAATTATATGGTGTATGTATGGTACATATAATAGCATATGTATGGTACTAATAAAGATATAAGTTCGGTACTTTTAAACATATACGTATGGTACTTATATGGGTATATGTATGGTACTTATATGGTACTTAAATTGACATATGTATGGCACTTATGTAAGGTACATTTAAAGATATGTATGGTACTTATAAAGACATATGTCTGATATTTATAACGGCATATCTATGGTACTTATAAAGGCATATGTATGATACTTATAAATGCATATGTATGGTACTTAAAACGGCACATGGAGTATACTTATATGGGCATATATATGGCATTTACACGAGCATATGTATGGTACTTATAAGGCCATGTAAAAGGTACATATATTGGCATGTGTATGGTACTTATATGGGCATGTGTATGGTACTTATATGGTCCTCCTAATGTTTCCCAACGTCAAGAAAACGGTAAATTGTAAGTGTCCTATCCTAACCTACCAGAGGACCAAACTCAGAAAACGGGACAGTACGTCACTTTGTCGAGGAGCTTACATTTTCTGCCACACAGCCGTTTGCCAGCAAAGAATCGCAGCCCGGGCGAAATCGTCATTTTTCTCAAAACTCAAAATCAAAACCAGCCATAGAATCGTTTTGAAAATGGTACCATTGTGTTTACCACAGCAATTTACATTTCTTTCTGTAAAGGCTTTCTTTGCTAATTTTCAATATCAAGGCCCAAACACCCATATTTACCGAGATACAGCCATCTCAAATATCAGATATATCATCGTGTTTTCTCAACAAATTATTAGGGAAAATGAGTTGAAAAACATGTAATAATAATTATAAACAGCTAATTAAAAAATGGGTAATGAAAAAAAAGTCATTTCTATATTATTCCTTTGCTTAGAGATTATTTTGAATGGTAAATTTATGGCCATTTGTATGGTACTTATAATGGCATATGTATTGCACTTATAATGGCAAATGTATGGTACTTATAATAGCATATGTATGGTAATTATATGGTGTATGTATGGTACATATAATAGCATATGTATGGTACTAATAAAGATATAAGTTCGGTACTTTTAAACATATACGTATGGTACTTATATGGGTATATATGGTACTTATATGGTACTTAAATTGACATATGTATGGCACTTATGTAAGGTACATTTAAAGATATGTATGGTACTTATAAAGACATATGTCTGATATTTATAACGGCATATCTATGGTACTTATAAAGGCATATGTATGATACTTATAAATGCATATGTATGGTACTTAAAACGGCACATGGAGTATACTTATATGGGCATATATATGGCATTTACACGAGCATATGTATGGTACTTATAAGGCCATGTAAAAGGTACATATATTGGCATGTGTATGGTACTTATATGGGCATGTGTATGGTACTTATATGGTCCTCCTAATGTTTCCCAACGTCAAGAAAACGGTAAATTGTAAGTGTCCTATCCTAACTACCA